>NW_012267300.1:3479898-3548528 GCF_000151885.1 Dipodomys ordii
TATATATATATATATATATATATATATATATATATATATCACCGATTATATATAATGTATATGAATAATCTGTGTAATAAACCCATGGTCTAAATGTAAAACAGGTTAAAAATAAGCCAGAATAAGAGCACTAGATTGGGACATATGTCTCAAAATTTCCTGAAATTCACTTTGTTCTGGTAATTCCAAAAGACAGACAAATGTTTGAATTAATAAGTAGTTGTGTTGGATTTACAACCAATTCAAGTTCTATCAATTTTCCATCATGTGTTAGTTTATTAGTACACTGTTTTTCTCCTATGGGATATTTTATTTAGAGATTAACATGTCTCAATTTATTTTAGAAAAATCCTAAATGTTAGCATAATTTTTCAAATCTGATTTTTGAGAAAATGTTTCCAGACAGAGGCAAATGGATCACTTCTTGTATTTCTTGATATTCACAAGGATGAGAGCTGAGAATTGTGATTTTGAGCCTGACCAGGCAGATAAGCCAATTAGACTCTTGTCTTCAAATAGCCAGTAAAAGACCAGAAGTAGAGATGTGGTTAAAGTGATAAGTGATAGAAAAATCAGAGTGAGAATTCAATCATGAGTTCAAGTTCTAGTACCAGCAGAAAAGAAAAAAAATCAAATTATTCAATTTTATGTAGACATAAGCACTCTCATCTGATTCTGATAATTCTGCTAAGAACTCTGACTCTGTTTTACTCCCTGGAAGCTCTTTAAGCTATTTAAGAAAAATACCTCAATAATATCTTTGAAAACTCTTGTAAAAACTAACATCTATGATGTTGAAGAGGCATTAAATATCAGCCCTTTTATCAGATTGACTACAGATTCATTCCTGTCATTAAACTTAAGTAAAATTAAATGCATAAAACTTTTATAACGTTGCTAAAAATTTTCAGTTCATTGATAACAGCTACAGAGTAACATTAAAATTCAGCTCCTGAGGTGAAGTAAGTGCCATGATACAAACTGCTATTCATATTTAGCTGTGACTTTTCCAACTAAGGCCATGGAGATTGCAAGGAATGATCCACAGACACCCAAAGATTATTAACTAATATCTTAGAACAAAGCCATGGTGACATGACCGCTTGCTATCCCCTCCATGTCATAAATCTTGCCCCTCCCTCAACCTACACAAACTTCCCCGTCCAGCAGACAAAGCTTTCTCCTTGCAGTAACAGGGTTTGAAAAATGTAATAAAATTTCTCTAGATAGACAAGTAACTAAAAAAAAAATATAAAGCAGCATGCTAAATCCAGAAAAACACAAGTTCAATGGGTTTTGTTGGTGAGTGAATAGAAAGAGTTAAAAGGAACTGTGAGTATACATAGGGCTCTGAATCTCAAAGATTCACAGCACATCTATATTTCTTATCACATGAAAAACTCATGAAACAATGTAAAATCACTTTGGAAATTATAAAATAAAATATTAATGTTAATTATCACAAGGTATTTCAAATATAACTAGAGTGTCAGATCATTTAATGTATGAGAAAGTGCAAATATTGCTTAATTTTTCCTCACACCACACATACGTAGAACTACACACCATGAAGTCTAATTAGTGTCTTTTTTCTCACCTCTTTTTAGATGACTGCATTATAATCAATTTCAGCTCCTATTAAACATAATACAATTAGATCTTCTTGCTGTAGATTTGAAAGCTTGAAGTCTTTTTCTCTTTTCCTCTTTCAATTATCTACATAGAAATATCTAAATTATTTCTTCGTCATGTCCCTCTTTACACATTTCCTTGACCTTCCTCCAGAGGTTCATCCACACTCTAGTTCCTAAATACCTCTATATTCTCTTGGTTCCCTTCCTGTCAGTTCTTTACATCATTCTTGTCACAGCTCATCAAAAACAAGGCTCCTTTTAATTACTGCAACTTGTGAGTATTTGTAAGAAAAGTAATGTGGAATATGGTGGGAAAACTGTGAAAAAAGTTGTCATAGCTTTCAAGTGACAGTAGCAATAGTAACAATGATAATAAGCAGTTACAATTCATTGTATGGAGGAAGTGCCTTATGTATGGAAATCATTGATTCATTTTAACAGACTCCTGAGATAGGTAGCATCATTTTCCCACATCAGAGCACTGAGGCATGAAGAAGGAAGGATTTGATCAAAATTCCATATGGCTGCCAAACAGACAAGCCAAGCTCTCATGCACACTCTGGCTCCATGGTCAGTACACTTAGCCACTTGATTATGAAAGCCAATGAGTGAGGACACGGGGGAGAAAGGCCCCATATTTCTCTTATTTAGTTTTATTCTATTAGAAACTATTGTGAGAGAACTCCAAATCTTCTCTGTAGTTGGTAGACCTTGATAAGCTGCATTCCATTCTGAGGAAAGGAGAAATTAGTATTTTAAGTCCTAGCTCTTGCTCTGTGATCACATTCAAAATGTGCTTCAGCCTTGATCCTTATCACCAAACCTTTAGAAAATCTGCTCTGCTATAGCATTCTTTCCTCTCTAACCATTAGGACTCACCTTTGTGTGCTCCATACCCTTCATATTCTTTTGCTTTACTTCTGCTTAGCTACGGCAATATTTCCAAGATCAACATTGTCTATGACTTTTCAATTGTTCCTTTGACCTAAGAGTAATTTACTACCTCACACTCAAAGCCATTTCAAATCTCAGAAGCATATCTACTACTTTGACACACACGAGAAGGCTATTCTAGTTATTTTTCTTGCAGAAAAAAAACAACAAAAACAGAAAGAACATAGAAAAGCTAAGTCTTTGAGGCCAATTATAGTTTTTTTTTCCTTTCCTTTCACCTTGACTTTATTTTTAGATTTTATGCTTAGTAAAACACCTGGAAGCTTGAATTTCAATCCACATGATGGGATTGCCTCACAGTTTGAGTAAAACTTCTTGTTTTCTATCATTATAGTGGTGTGAATGTGTGTGTGTGTGTGTGTGTGTGCGTGCGTGTGTGTGTGTGTTTGTGTGAATAAGAAATCTTAATTGTCATTGACCAAGAAAAATAAATTTGCTTTCTCTTTCTATGTCTAGACTAGTGAATCTTATTGGCAGAAAGTAGATAAGTAGCCCATTTCCTAGATCGAAGAGAGCCTGGAAAAGTGATCACATGCATTTAAATTTTATATCCTGTGGAAAAGGTCTACCCTCCAAAGGAATCATATAGGAGATGTTTCCCCTCACTGGAAGGAGCATACAGTGGTTTGACACAAATAGAATAATATGCATTCACTCCACGTACTCATTTGTGTAACCAACACATATTCCTTTTTCTAATTCCCAATATTAAACAAAACCAAACAAGGAAATTTCTACTAACAAAATGTGATTTCCCCTTGCAATACAAAACTGCACGGATTCCTAATGACAGCTAACGGCTCATGTTTTCTCCATTTGCTTCATACATCACCAAGGTTAGCACTCTGGTTCATCATTTCTTCATTACTGCTGTACTTCTCTCTCAGAAATGCATAATCTGTGGGTGAAATTAAAATCATAGCCATCATTAACACAGTACTAAATAAAGTATTTCAATAAATGGAATAGGAAGAATAAGAAAAGCACAGACATTAGAATTCATATTCATTTTTCTAATACCAATGATGAGGACTCTGATCCTCTAAGCATGTTACTGTGTATCTTAAAAAGGGCATTCTTCCCTTCACATTCTGATCTCTGGGTCATTAAAATTCAAAATCATAGTCATGGGAGCAATCTTTTTGAGATTTGCCAGTCATTAAGCATATCAGTGAAAATAACTCTAGCTAGCACTGCTTGTGCACCCTTCAATTCCTCTCAGGCCTGCTTTTTCACTCACATCACTGCAGTGATGACTAGTTCCACACAGACTTCTATCAACATTGTACACCCACAGCTTGAGTGCTTCTCTGACACTGTGTCAAAGACTACCTATGAACCCACTCAGCACTCCTTTCCTGTGTCATCCAGAAAGATGAGAGAGTTACCTTGTACATCAGGGCCCACCTTCTTTCATGAGAGGGAAGACAATAGCTAAGAATTTACATAATTTCTCTCATAAGGAAACTGTCATGATACATTCCAGAAGATTGGTTAGACAGTATTACAGGTTTTGTACTACTTCTCCACATTGGTGGCCTTTTGAAAACATACATTTGTACCAGTGTGTCTGTCCTGTACTGCTGCTCTTTCCCAGTCCCGGGTTCATTGCTGAATAATGTACCTGGCAAGCTTTTGTTATGAGTTTTTCTGTCACAGATTCTCAGGTTAAGGAAAAATCACTTATGATCACAACTTGGACATGTTGGAATTTTCACCTCTGAATATTAACTTTAAGAGTGAGGATATTTTCTGAATCAGAGCATATACCACTTGGTAAGATGATACACAGGTGCATGAGCTACCTACAGTTGATATGTAAGATATACAATATTAATAGGATAACCTATTGTTTAATATTAACACTTGTTTATGGGTGAAGTAGAATATAGCCCTACTAGGGAACTGGATGGCATGCATTGCATGTTTTTATCTTTCTTATTATCTTTAAGTAGATGTATAAAGTGGTTATAATTCCACATATCAACTTATAAGTACTATGCATCTTGATCAGTATCACCCATTTCATCATTCTCCTTCCCTTCCAACCCTATCCCTCTCTTCAATTTTCCTAATTTCAGAGTACATTCACCCCTTCCTCTCTCATTCACATACCCCTCCTCCCCTCATTCATTTTATTATTTGTTATTCATTGGTTAGGCATATTTCTAAATAATAAACAATGAATATGGAGTACCATTGTGTTCAATAATTTCACAAATGGTTATTAAGAATTATACTAGGCAAGAAAACAAAGTCAAAACTAATCACAGTGTCTGTGCTAATGTAAAAAAATATGTAAGTTCCTTTCATGGCTAAAGGTATTACAAGCAATCAAGCTGACAGCAAGCATCTAGCTGACACCTGAAGGGCTGGAACTGATGGGCTGATGTTATTGAGAAATGGCAGGAGACTATGTAGCTTCTTAGAGAGAGGAAATCCATGCTATTGAATCTATGCCTGGTCTGCATGACTATCATCTCTTCAAACCTCTTCCTGTCTTCCATTGTGAGATATCCCACTTATACTCCAAGTGTAATATTAGTTGCTATTCTTAATACAAGTGGTGCATGCTGCCATCAATTTCCGTTTCAGTCAGAAGCCTATTCATCAAATCACTAGTGCCTCTGTCAATCATCCACTCATACCTGGACATTCCTGATGACTTTGTCAATCCTCCATAATAGATCTTCACCACCAACTTCCAGACATTTTTTCCCTTTAAAGGGGAAAAACCTGAAGCGTTTAGGCCTCTGTTTACTTTGGATGTTCTGTTGCTTCACAAATGCTTCACACTAATAAAATGCATATATGGTGGGCTGATCATAGTGGTTGTTTGTGCTAGTTCTTTCATGACTGGGACAGTGATAATTTCAAGCTTCACTAATAGGGCTGAAGATGTATTACTTGAGGAATTCCTCTAACAGAGGAAGGAATTCACAGATGTTTACTAATGAAATACTGTGGCAAATTTACATTGCAATTATTTCTATCTCATTGTTGTCCATGTGGCTACTACTTTTAATGAAGATATACATTTCTTTTCAAGATGATTTCCTCTATCTCAGGTTTCTTTTTTTTTTTTGGTCAGTCGTGGGGTTTGAACTCTGGGCTTGGGCGCTGTCCCTGTGCTCTTCAGCTCAAGGTGAGCACTTTACCACTTGAGCCACAGCACCACTTTCAGTTTTTGAGTGGTTTATTGGAGATAAGAGTGTCCTGCCTGGGCTGACTTTGAACCGCAATCCTCAGATCTCAGCTTCCTGATTAGCTTGGATTACAGGCATGAGCCACTGGCGCCCAGCTACCTCAGGTTTCTTATTAAAAAAAATCTTGAACTTGCACTGCTCTTCCACATGGTTGCAGTATGCTGAAAAAAAAAAAAGGAAAAGATGAAGTTTCCTACTAGTAATTTCATCATCATTCCAAAAATGTATTTTGCTTGCCTCCTTTAATAGTCACTACCAAACATAGATAAACACTGCCTTAGTACTTGAGGATCTTGCATTCTATTACATTCTACTCTAATTGATACATTGTTTTTGGAATCACAACATCTGAAAGATAAATGCAAGATAGCAGAAGAGCAAATGATGGGAAAAGCTGGCTGTTCTTCTGGATCATGGCAGGGTCACTGGGAAAGTACATTTACAATAAATGCTACAACTATAAGTAAGAGTCATCAACAAAGGTAAAAGAGGTCTGTGCCAGAGCCATCTGATCCCTACTATCCCTGACTAGACAAAGAACTTCCTATTTCTTCAAGTTTACTTAAGACACATACAATGCTATTTATAAGTTATTTGTGTTCATAATGGGATTAATTTAACCACAGTTCTATAAAATATAAAATGAGAACTTTGATTTGCTGGATTTGAGGGTATGTCATCTGATGTACTGCCAGGCCTGTACTTAATGTGAGCCTAATGTTCCATCCCAATTACTGCTTTGGTGGGAACAGAAAGTTTAAATTTTGCTGATATTTTATGCCCTTCATACTTTCCTTTTTGGCAGCATGGCTTTCTGGCTGGTTACTTTTAATCATATTAAGTGCTTGAACAAGGAACTCATTTAACACTTTCCATTAATAAGGAAAAATGTGCTCCAGGAATACCCTACTTAGAATCTTGGAGGCCATATAATTTAACCTCTATCCAATTCAGGGGAACTCTGCATTACTTGTTTGGTAGGTAGTTACTCAGGATCTGTTGAAAACATGGTGATAAAGAGAACTATATGTTCAGAATGGAAGAAAAGACTCCATGTATAAAACCAGCAAGTATTTCCATTTCCTAACAAATAGGGCAATGTCATTCTTTCTGATGGAGGCACAGAATTCCATTGTGTGTGTGTGTGTGTGTGTGTGTGTGTGTGTGTGTGTGTATACATATATATATCACATTTTTTTGATTCATTCATCTACTGAGGCACATCTGGGTTGGTTCAATATCTTAGCTATGGTAAATCATGCTGCGAGAAACATAGTTGTATTGGTAGCTTTAATATAGCCATGTTTGTGATCAGTTGGGTAAATGCCCAAAAGTGGGATTGCTGGGTCATAGGGGAGCTCTTTGTGGAGTCTTTTGAGGAACCTCCATACTGCTTTCCAAAGTGGTTGAACAAGTTTACACTCCCACCAATAATGCAATATGCAGTAGGGTTCCTTTTTGGCCACATCCCCTCCAGCATCTGTCATTATTAGATTTCTTGATTATAGCCATTCTAACTGGGTGAGGTGGAATCCCAATGTTGTTTTGATTTGCATTTCTTTTATGGCTAGAGAAGTTAGCTTTTCTTCATGTGCTTATTGGCCATTCTCATTTTCTCTTCAGAGAAGTCTCTCTTTAAGACTTTAGTCCACTTGTTGATGGGGTGGTTGTTTCTTTGAGGATTTGTTGTTGGGAGATTTATTGTTTTGAGTTCTAAGTATATTTTGGATATGAGACCCTTGTCCATTATATTGTTAGTGAAGATCTTCTCCCAATCCATGGGCTTTTTATTGATCTTGCTAGCTATGTCGTTTGCCATGCAGAAGCTCTGCAGTTTCATGCAATCTCATTTGTCCAATATTTCTTTGATTTGTTGTGTTTCTTCATCTTTATTAAGAAAATTTTGGCCTGTGCCAAGGAACCCTAGAGTTTCTTCTATTCCTTCCTGTGATGTTTTCAGGGTGTCTGTTTTGACTTAGACTTCTTGATCATTTGGAGTTGATTCTAGTGCCAAGTGATATATAAGGATCTAACTTTAGTTTTCTACAGGTGTTCAAGCAATTTTACCAGCAGCATTTACTAAAGAATTTGTCTTTCTTCCATTCTATTTTTTTAGCTCCCTTATCGATTAGGTGGCTATAGTTCTATGGGTTCATTGACATCGCCCCATTTGTTAGGAAATGGAAAGACTTGGAAAAAATTATATTAAGTAAGCCAGGCCCAAAGAAACATAGGTCCCATAGTTTCCCTTATTTGCAATACCTAGTATAAGTCTAGGACAAGCAGAAATGATCAAAAGCTATGTACATATGATCATGTATAATGATGTTAAGTGAAATGAACCCCAAGATAGGGCTTTTTTTCTTGCTTGCTATTGTTTTTAATGTATTTCTAATGTGCTATGTGATTTTTTTGTTCCTTTTGTATGTTCTTCCCCCACAGTATAACCCCTGTTTTGACTGTATTTGATGTTGATGCCCTGAATCTTGTATATATATTTTTCTAATTTGGGAGGGGGAGGGAAATAACAAAATTCTGAAATAAGGATACAGGTTGACTGATTGTAGCAGTGAGCTGTTCAAGACACTATGTTGAAAACAAACTTTACAACTTGGTGGGGAGAGGAGTTGAGGAGGTGGGGAGGTATGGGATGGTAGGGGATAAACAAAGGAGGAGGTAACAATGCTTGATAGGAAATGCATTCATTACCTCACTCATGTTACTATAAACCCTCTGTACACTCTTTTTACAATAAAAAGCATTAAAAAATAAAATAAAACTAGCAAAACCAGCAGTAGGATCAGGACATTGTATTTATATGTATCAGTTATAGTGGGTACATATGTGAAGCAACAGATAACAAATAAGCAGCAGCCTAATCCCCCAAAATTTTTTTCTTAACAGAGAAAGGGTCTACAAGTTGGTTATGAAGGTCTGCTACGGAACCCTTAAAAAAGCCTACATCTTCTGTACATGAACTAAGTGGTAAGCTCAAATTCTAGCAATCAGGTCAAACTTTCATCCCAGCGCTCCTCTTTTCTATGTACTCAATTACTTTATATCCCACAAATGAGTAAAATCAGGTAATATTTGCCTTAAATCAGGTAATATGCCTGGCTTACTTCCCTTAACACGTTTTTATCTAAGCAAATTTCATTCTTTTATAAAACAAAATGGCATTACATTGTGTATACACATCATGTTTTCCTTTTCTGTTCACCAATTGATAAGAGTTGGGTTGGCCTCATATGTCAGCTATTATGTGTAGGGCTGCAATAAATCCTGAAGTACAGATTTTTTTTTTGATATACTGATTTCCTTACCTTTGGACATAAGCCCAGTAGTAGCATTGCAAGATTATGTGGTAGTTCTACTTTTAATTTTTTGAGGACGTCCATATTATCTTAAATAATAACTGTACATTCCATCAACTATGTGTAAAATCTTCATTTTACTTCACATCCTTGACATAATTATTCTTTTGACTTTTTTGATAAATACCATTTTTTTGTTAATTTCTTTTTGTATCAGGTTTTGATCTCAAGTAGTATTTTTTTCCATCTTTGTATTTTTCTTGCAATCATTCTTTTGTGATTCCTATGAATTTAAGGATTGTATTTTTATTTCTGTGAAGAAAGTCAATAATATAAGCCTGAACAAAAAGTCTGTGAGATGGATCACTTGTTGAACATTCTTTTAATACCTCTAAAATTGTTAACAAAAATATCAAACAGGATAGTGATATGCATGTGCCAGAGTGTTCTTTTACAGTTAAATAAAGCAATATTTATTGAAAAAGTCTTAAATTAGTCAATAAAATTGTAACTTACTCACTAAAGTTCTAAATTAGTCATTTAAGCTGCAAAAACAGCCAGGATTGAGCACTTGCCATTTAAAACTATGCAGCACAGCAAAATGGTCAAAATGTGGTAGGAAATCACAGTCGTCATGGGAGCTTCTTCCAGGTGTAGATTACTAAACAACACCTGGAGTCATTCAAATCATTCAGTGTATGATGGGAGAAGAGCTAGAATACCTATGATTTTTTTTATGGAACAAATACTTTGATGTGTCCATGATTTAGAATCTAAAACCTAATGTGCTTCAAGAAAAATTATCGTTAGGACTAATTTCTCATTTTGCCCATAAACTATTCTCAAAAACCTTTACAAAATGCTTGCTAACATCAAGATACACTTTGTGTTCGCACTGGTCTAAGATTATATTCCTATCTTTAGGATTGAGCTTAATATCCTTCACCAAATATTTTTAATTAATCACGAATAATAAATATTAATGCTTGCTAATGCTAACTCCATAACCATTCAAAACAATCATATGAGATAATGTTATTATTAACTATATTTTACAGGCAGGTAAACTCACATGTAAAGACAGAAGTATTTGCTTAGAGCCATAACTTTTACAAATAAAGAACAAGAATAAAAACATAAGATTTCATTTCAGGACACTTGTTTTCAGCCATTTTGCTTCATAATGTCTCTAAATCAACTTAAATCAACTTTCTAACTTACTTTTTCTGTATTTGATCATGTTTTTAATTTTTAATATTTTTTCTATTTTTTTCTTGTCTCTTTTTTTCTCTTTCTCTTCTTTTTTTTCTCTCTCTCTACTATCATTCTATCCAACCTATTTCCCACTTTGAGATTAGGACTTAGTTAAGTTAACTCACCCTCTGCCTTTCCACATCCCTCTATTCCTATTTTTACCCACATCTCTCCCTAAACTTAATAATTTCTGGTTTGCCAAATTCTTCTTTGCAGTTTGTAGCCCATTAATACATAGTTGTTTGATGTTGAATAGATATATCTGTTGAACTAGAGTGTATCTACAGACTTTTGACTGTGCAACTACAGACTTTGGCTAATGCTTACCTTAAGATAGTGTTCTAGCACAAAACTGGTGTTACTTTCATCCCAAATGGGCAGGGCAAGCCGGAAAAACACAAGAAAAATGGCAAGTCTGGGTATCTCAACTCCCACTCATGATAAGCATGGGACAGAATAGATAATGAATAATCCAGAGGCGAGATCCCAAAAAGCTCTACAAACACTTCTGATAAACATGGTAAATGAAAAGATTGAAAACCTGCAAAGGACTCTGTATGAGCATGACAGGGAGAGACAGGAGGCAAAACAAAGGTCAATACAAAGGAATATCATGACTGTGAGGAAGCTACTCAAAGATTGATGCAGGAATTGTGTGAGCACTTAATTGTGAGAACACTTAAAGAGAAATAAAGGAATGGTGTGAGCAGGCTGAGATCAGTCAAAGAGATAGACAGGAATTGTGGGAGCTGGCCAAGAACAGACAAAGAGAAAGTCAGGAATGGCATGAGCAGGCTGAAAACACTCAAAGAGAGCTACAGGAATCGCATGAATGTGAGGAAGCTAGTCAAAGAATAATACAGGAATTGAAAGAGCAGGATGAGAATACAAAAAGATCACTGAATGCATTCATGGAATCCATAAACAGAGAGCTGAAAGAACTCAGGGAGTCCACAAAGGGAATGCTCAATGGAACCCAACAGAAGGAATGGGAGTCCAAGGAAACCATAACCAATCAACTAAGTGATTTGAGAATAAACACTGAACACTAAATTAAGGAAGTAAAGAAGTTCATACAAGATCTAAAACCAAGCTCCAACAAAGAATTTGAAGCTCTCAAAGCCAACCAACTAGAAGGAAAAGAAATAAAAAACAAAGTACAAAGTCTTGATAGTAAGTTAGACCATGCAGAAGATCGAATCTTGGGGATTGAAGACAGCCTAGATATTATAGAGAAAGAACATACAACCATCCAAGACAAATCCAAGAAATATGCTAGATCCATTCAATACTAGGAAGACACCATCAGAAGGCCTAATCTGAGGATAATGGGTGTACAGGAGCACCTAGAGAAAGAAGTTAATGGTCTAGGAAATTTGTTTAAAAGGATCCTAGCAGAGAACTTCCCAAACATGCAAAAAGATAGGCCTATTCAGATATAAGAAGGTTTTAGAATGCCAAATAGACCAGACCAGAACAGGACATCCCACCATCACATTATAATCCCAACAGGATCAATTCAGACCAAGGAAAAGATCCTTAAAGCTGTCAGGGAGAAAAAAATCAATCACCTATAAAGAGAAACCAATTAGAATCACCTCAGATTTCTCAGCAGAGACAATCAAAGCAAGAAGAGCCTGGAATGATGTATGCCATGCCCTAAAAACAAACAACTATCAACCAAGAATACTGTACCCAGCTAAACTCTCCTTCATAACTGAAGGTCAAATAAAAATCTTCCATAGCAAAGAAAAATTGAAAAAATATATCTCCACCAAACCAGCCTTATAAAAGATTCTTAAAGATGTCCTACACATAGAAAACCAACAAGACCACAATAAAGACCAAAAACCACACCCAAATTGAGAATCCAAGAACCATAGGAAGAACCCAGTTGCCACAGCCTCCAAGATGGTGGATAAAATGGCAGGAACTCCCAAATACCTCTCAGTCCTATCTCTCAACATTAACAGACTTAACTCTCCAATAGACTCTCTAGTTGGATTAAAAAGCAAGACCCTTCTATCTGCTGTCTTCAGGAGTCACATCTTGCCCATAAAAACAAATACATTTTCAATGTTAAAGGCTGGAACAAAATCTACCAAGCAAACAGCCCCCATAAACAGGCAGGAGTTGCAATCCTAATATCAGATAAAATAGACTTCAAATTAAAATTAGTAAGAAAAGGTAAAGAAGGTCGCTACATACTAATTAAGGGATCTCTCCTTCAGGAGGATATTATAATTCTAAATATCTATTGGCCAAAAAACAGAGTACCCAAATTTATCCAAGAAACACTACTTTCCCTAAAATCCCACACAGATCAAAAGACATTAATTGTTGGGGATTTTAACACACCACTTTCCCCACTAGATAGATCAACTTGGCAAAAACTCAACAGAGAAACCACAGATCTAAACAACTGCATAGATCAACTAGATTTAACAGACATCTACCAAATATTTCACCCAACAGCATCAGAATACACATTATTCTCAGCAGCACATGGACCATTTTCCAAAATAGACCACATTTTAGGCCACAAAGCAAGCTTGCCCAAATTCAAAAACATTGAACTTATACCTTGCATTCTCTCAGACCACAAGGGATTAAAATTAGAACTCAACACCAAAAGCCACCAAAGAAAGTCCTGTAACACATGGAGGCTGAACAACACACTGCTGAATCACAAGTGGGTCATGGAAGAGATTAGAAAGAAAATTCAAACATTCATGATATTCAACAAAAATGAACATACAAACTACCAGCTCCTCTGGGACACAGCAAAGGCAGTACTCAGGGGCAAGTTTAGAGCTCTGAGTTCCTACATCAACAAATTGGAGAGATCTGAAACCAAGAATTTAATGAGGTGTCTGAGTCTCCTTGAAAAAGAGCAGCAAGATAAACCCAAATCCAGTAGATGGAAAGAGATAATTAAAATTAAATCAGTATTAAATGAATTAGAATCCAAAAAAAAACAAAGAAAGAATCAATAAAACAAAGAGTTGGTTCTTCAAAAAAGTAAACAAAATTGACAGACCCTTAGCAAATCTTATCAGAAAAAAAAGAACACACCTAAATAAATAAACTCAGAGATGAGAATGGAAACATCACCACAGAAACAACCACGATTCAGAACATTATAAGAAAATACTTCTCAAAACGTTATGCTAATAAGTTTGAGAACTTGGCAGAAATGGACCTTTCTCTAGCAAATATTGACATGCTGAAACTAAACCAAGATGAGATAAATCATCTTAACAGGCCCATATCAAGTATTGAAATAGATACAGCAATAAGAGCCCTCCCATCTAAGAAAAGTACAGGACCAGATGGTTTTACAGCAGAATTCTACAAGGCCCACAAAGCAGAGCTCACACCAATACTCCTCCAACTCTTCAATGAAATTGAAAGAGAAAGTTCACTACTGAACTCATTCTATGAAGCCATCATAACCCTCATCCCAAAACCAGGCAGGGACTCATCATAGAAAGAGAAGTACAGACCCATTTCTTTGATGAACATCAATGCAAAACTTCTCAACAAAATTCTGGCCAATTGACCTCAACAATTCATCCAAAAAATCATACACCATGATCAAACAGGATTCATTTCAGGGATGCAAAGCTGGTTCAATATATGCAAATCAATTAATATAATTCATCACATCAACAAGAGCATCAATAGATACAGAAAAAGCATTTGACAAGATCCAACACCCCTTTATGATGAAGGTTCTGGAAAAATTAGGAATCCATGGAACATGCTTCAATACAATAAAGGCTGTATATGACAAACCTACAGCCAGCATTGTACTTAATGGTGAAAAAAATAAAGCCATTTCCTCTTAACTCAGGAACAAAACAAGGATTCCACTCTCTCCACTGAACTTCCATCTAGTATTAGAATGCCTAGCTACAGCAATAAGAGAAGATGCAAACATAAAGGGGATCCAAATAGGGAAAGAAGAAATAAAACTCTTCCTCTTTGCAGATGACATGATCTTGTATTTAAAGAATCCCATGGACTCCACTCCCAAATTACTCAAGCTGATTCAACTTTGGCAAAGTAGCAGGGTATAAAATTAACTCTCAAAAATCAATGGCTTTTCTGTATGCCAACAATCAGAAAAGTGTGGCTGAAATTAGGAAAACAACTCCATTCATAAGAGCCCCACAACAAATAAAATACCTAGGAATTAACTTAGCCAAAGAAGTGAAGGACCGCTATGAGGAAAACTTTAAAAACTTGAAAAAGGAAATCAAAACTGAACTTAGAAAGTGGCAAAAACTCCCATGCTCCTGGATGGGAAAGATCAACATCGTGAAAATGGCAATACTTCCCAAATTAAATGGGATACCTATCAATATTCCATCCTCATTCTTCAAGGAAATAGAAGAGGCAATCCAAAAGTTCATATGAAACAATAAAAGACCCTGAATAGCTAAAATGATCCTCAACAGAAAGAACAGTGCTGGAAGAATATCAATACCAAATTTCAAACTGTACTACAAAGCCATAGTAATCAAAACAGCTTGGTACTGGCACAAGAACAGACCTCAGGACCAGTGGAATAGAAAACCCAGAAATGAACCTAAAGACTTATAGCCATCTAATCTTCGATAAGGGAGCTAAAAAACTAGAATGGAAGAAAGACAGCCTCTTCAGTAAATGGTGCTGGCAAAATTGGTTAACTACTTGAAGAAAACTGAAGCTATATCCTTATATATCACCCTGCACCAGAATCAATTCCAAATGGATCAAAGACCTCAGAGTCAAAGCAGGCACCCTGAAAACATTACAGGACGGAATAGGGGAAACCCTAGGTATCCTTGGCACAGGTCGAAATTTTCTTAGTAGAGACCCAGAAACACAACAAATCAAAGAAAAGTTGGACAAATTGCATGAAATTGCAGAGCTTCTGCTTGTCAAAGAACATAGCTAGCAAGATTAATAGAAAGCTCACGGATTGGGAGAAGATCTTCACTAGTCTTACAACAGACAAGGGTCTCATATCTAAAAGATACCTGGAACTCAAAAAATCAAATCCCCTACAACAAATCTTCAAATAAATAACTGCTCAATAAATAAGTGGTCTAAAGACTTAAGAGGAACTTCTCTGAAGAAGAAAGAAGGATGGCCAATAGACACATGCAGAAATGCTCAACCTCCCTAGCCATAAAAGAAATGCAAATCAAAACAACATTGAGATATCACCTCACTCCAGTTAGAATGACTATAGTCAAGAACTCTAATAACAACAAATGCTTAAGGGGATGTGGACAGAAGGGAACCTTACTGCATTTGTGATGGGAGTATAAGCTTGTTCAACCACTTTGGAAAGCAGTATGGAGGTTCCTCAAAAGACTCCACATAGAGCTCCCCTATGACCCAGCAATTCCACTTTTGGGCATTTACCCAAATGATCACAAACAAGGCCACATTAAAGCTACCAGCTCGACTATGTTTATTGCAGCATTAATTATTATAGCTAAGGTATGGAACCAACCCAGATGCTTCTCAGTAGATGAATGGATAAAGAAAATGTGGTATATATACACAATGGAATTCTATGCCTTCATTAGAAAGAATGGCATTGCCCCATTTGTTAGGAAATGGAAAGACTTGGAAAAAATTATATTAAGTGAAGTAAGCCAGGCCCAAAGAAACATAGGTTCCATGGTTTCCCTTTTTTGCAATAACTAGTATATGTCTAAGTCAAGCAGAAAAGGTCAGATAAGTTGATGTTGGAAATGAACCCTAAGATTTGTATTCAAATGTTTTTTTTTCTTTCAGGTGATTGTTTCTAACACAATTATAAGATTATTTCTTTGTTGCTTTGTATGTCCCTCCCCCATGGTATAACCCCTGCTTTCACTGTATTTGAGGTTGGTATAATTTGTGGAGGGGAAGGGAAAAAACAAATCGTTTAAATAGGGATACAGGTGGATCCTTTCCAACAATGAGATGTAGAAGTTGTTATGTGGAAAACAAACATTACAACTTTGGTGGGGGGGGAGGACGATTGATAGGGGTGGCTGGGGGAAGATGGGAAGGGTTGGGAAGGGGAAACAAAGGAGGAGGCTACAATGCTTTATAAGAAATGTACTCATTATTTTGCTCATGTAAGTGTAACTCCTCTGTACAGTATTTTCACAATAAAAAAATAAAAATTGACAAAAGAAGATAGAAATGTTAACTATTCTGTTTTTATCATTACACATTATATGAATGTATCAAATTATTTCATTGCCCCTCACAAAATTGTTCTATTAAAATAATAAAAATGAAATTATAACCAACATAAATTAATGCTGCTTAATATCTATGTAGCAGTGATCATTAGACATGGTAGAGCCTGAAAAGGGAATGTTAATTAAAGAGGAATGATCAAGCTTTCTGTTATTTACCATCTAGTTGCTATTATATGAGTATATTCAGTTTTGAAAAATATTGAGTGGTATATTTAAATTATTATATTTCAATAGACAACAAAGTTGTAATTCATGTGTCTCTGTCATTAAGGTTCTGAGCCTGATGGTATTAGAGTATATTTTTTAAATTATGTACAGAGCAAAATCTTTGGGAAACAGTTTTTATTGTTTTCAACTTTGGGTGCTCACAACTGGGGGGAGGGAAAGAAAGTAGGAGAAAAATGAAGGAAGTGGGAACAAGTTTGACAAGAAATGTACTTATTTCCTTACTTAGGTAACTATAACTCCTCTTTACATCTCCCTCACAATAAAAATCACACTAAAATATACTTATCAAATATACTTATCAGAGCCCTCCTCCAGAGATCAAATGTTAGCTTACCAGTGATCATTATGTATAGCCCAAATCAAGAACCTTTATTTTCTTCTATGTGCCATTTTCTTTTCACTTCTACATCTGCAGGCATGCCAGAAGCCAGAATATAGCTGAGCTGTTCAGCTGTGGGTCCTAAAAGGTTTCCCACACATTGCATTAAGGAGACAGATTCATGGAAGTCATGAGATCAGAAGAAGGGAAATTGAGTAACTACTCAGTGGTAGTTAAAGATTAAGGTAAGTACTGGACAGCTTGACCTAACAATGTAAGGTAGGGATCAAGAATGTTCCCTTTTAGTTTTTATTTTCTCTAGAATTACCAAATTAAAGATCTAAAACCATGTTCCGTTTGCCCAAGGCCCAATTCGGTAGACCATTATCTTTAAAGATTATGAAGAAAATCAATTCTGTGGCCTTTACTTCAGTTATTAATTCACATATTTTATTGAGGGTTTTTAGAAGCCAGACTCTATTCTTTAGACTTAGATTCTGCAGTGAACAAAGCAAGCTAATCCTTGTATCATTGTCCCAATTAAGGAGGAAAAAAGTAAAGGAATAACTATAATAAATTTTGATTTTCCCACTTCCTTTTATGTAAGTGTTTTGACATGCACTTAGTCCTTAAAATATTGGAAGAGATATATGATGATCCTATGCCTTAACCTAAGGAAACTGAGGTCCAGACCTTAATCTGAGTGACTTCATCTGTCTTTTTCCCAGCAGCACTCATTGCCATGCAGAGTTACAGTCACTCCAGCTTTGTAGCCAGAAGGAAATAGTTAACAAAGAAGACAAAATGAGTACTTCCTAAATGCTAGTCGTTGAGAGGCATGTGACAGAGTAAACAGCCCTTCATTGCTTTCTTCTTACAATTTATAATGTAGTTTAGGAGATAAGATTCCATTTCTCTCACACATGAAAACTAGCTCCTATCAGAACATGAATGCTAAGTGCTAAATAAGATCAGATAATAAAGAGCATAAAATGTCAGAGGGGGGAGCCGTCTGCCCTTGCTGAACAATGCAATTTTTCTTGAAAGCGAATCTCATAAACTTCCTTATGTGTTTAAAATCCCTCAGCTGCTTTCAATTCATCCTGGGTGATGCACAAATTCCTTGGTAGAGAACAGGAAGTCTTTTCAAGATCCCACTGTTTGGATCACCCTCCACCCACATTTCTTTCGTTTCTGTCTATTCCATTATTCCCTTTCCAGACTGCTAGCTGTGATGACATAAATCCTCAGCCTTTGTCTGGGTACACTCATGGAGCCTTGGTGTATTTTTCCTGTAACTCTTAGAACACTGAAGTTTGTTTTGTTTTTCTTATTACTTATGCCGTCCCCTTCCCTGGGCAACTTTGTAAAGTCCAACTCCTTTAGTTGATGAAGCAGACTGCCCACTCAGTATGCATTAGCCCATTTTCCTTGTCAATTCTAACTAGTTTTATCTAACTAGCCAGCTCTCAGGAAAAGTGACTATTCTCAATTTAGGAGTAGATTCTAGATTAATATGTTGGTTTACTACAAGTAATTGGTTCAGAGATGGAAAAATGTCATAATCCTGGACAGTGAGGTATGGAAGTAGGTGGAGAAAAAAAATTGAAAAGATTTCTTCACATTTAAAGGTGACAAGAGGAGCAGACTTCTTTCTTTAGACATTATTAGGTGTGGAAATGCTGCAGGAAAATATGGCAGATGGTAGATAAATTGACATAATCTAGATACAACTTACTTTGAGGTTTCTCTTGCTACCTGCAGCTAAATCTATCCAAAATAATACAAAGTTTGACTCTTTATTTTTATGCTTTTCTCTCTAAACAAAATAAGGCATCAAAATGGTTGATTCTTTACCTAGTAATTAGATTAATTGGTTGGTGAATATCCAGAGGTTTAACATTGTTGAGGAAGATGGTAAAGTCAGTATTGATTGGCTGGGGATGTAGCTCAAAGACAGAGCTACATGCACAAGGTCCTGGGCTTAACTCTCAACATAAATAAATACAGACATAGATAGATAGATAGATAGATAGATAGATAGATAGATAGATAGATAGATAGATAGACAGACAGACAGATGGACAGACAGATAGACAGACAAACTTACACAAAGGCAGAAAATTTGTGTTTTAATTTATATTCAAGTGTGTGTGTGTGTGTGTGTGTGTGTGTGTGTGTGTGTGTGTGTGTGCATGCATGTGTACCAGTACTGGGGCTTGAACTCAGGGTCTTTTACTCTTGCGTGGCTTTTGTGCTTAGTGTTGGTGCTCTACTACTTGAGCCACCCCTCAACTTGTGGCTTTTGCTAATTAAAGATAAGAGTCACACAAAGTTTCCTGCTTGGGGTGCTTGGGGTGGCATCACATCACTTTCTTCATAGTTCAGCTTCCTGAGTAAACTTGTATTATGGGCAGGAGCCACTGGCACCCCACTTCTGTGCATTCATAACAAACAATGGAAATTATATTTTTATAGAATAACTCACATAAATGAGGTTTCTAGTGACTTGGTCAGTTAGTTTTTCTTTCTTTTCATTAAATTTAAATTGGTGCTATGATTGTGTATACAGCTATATTTTATTTTATTCATAATACTTAATTATTTAATTTATATTTAAGGGCATAATAGAATAGATAAAAAAGGAATTCCAATACTGAAGTCTAAGGAAAGTAAGGACAAATTTGCCCCAATGAGTTCTTCACACAATCCAGTTCCATAAGTTGCATTTGTCTGCTAAAATTTTTACTTAGCTCAGAAAAATGCCTCTGGTACTTTGAAAATTAAAGATAAACAGATAAAAATCTGGTGTTGATTATATCTAATTTGGTTTTTCATTTATGGGGAATTAAAACTCTCCACACCCACAATCTGTTGCTTAAAGAGAAAAGCTAATAAAGCAATGTTTATAACCCTCCCTTTATCTCATCACTAAAAAGTGGAAAGTAAAGAAATACGCTCATTGAGTTTTGAAGTACAAAATTCAGACTGTTAAAAAGGGTCATGAAAAGTTTATAGCATTCCTCAAATTAAAATGTAGAGGGATTTTGTTGTTTTTGTTCTTTTTTATGTTCAAGGTGATATACAGAGGGATTCAGTTACATAAGTAAGTTAATAAGTACATTTCTTGTCAAACTTGTTACCCCTTCCCTCATTTTTCTCCTACTTAACCTCTTTTGACTTGAAAGAACAAATGAATATGAAATAGTTCAGTGACCTTGGTATGAATGTCACCTATTGTACCCTCACCTTAACAAAGAATTGTCAGTGTTAAAAACCTTAATTTTGAGCAAGGTAACAGTGTTTCATGCCTGTAACCCTAGCTAAGCAGAAGGCTGAGATCTGAAGATCATGATTCCAAGCATGTCTCAGCAGGAAAGTCAATAAGACTCTTATCTCTGATTAACCATTGAAAAGCCAGAAGTGGCAGTGTGGCTCAAATGATAAACTTCTAGCTTTAAGCAGAAAAAGCTAAGGGACAGGGTCTAGACACTGATTTCAAACCCCTCTGGGACCAAAAAAGTAAAGAAAGAAAAGAAAAAGAAAACACTCAAAACCTAACAGTGGCATATTGTTAATTTAAGTTACCATCAAGACCACACTTGAACTTCACCTATTTTTTTTTAATTAATGTGACTTTTCTGTTTTAGGAACTAAGCCAGAAGCCCAAACTGTCTTGAAATTGATCCTCAAAATTTTTCTAATTTTTCCATCCATGTTGCCATAGCTATTCATGACCTTAACAATTTTATAGAATGGTGTTCATTTTATTTTCTCATGATTAGATTGAGATTAAATGGTATCAAGAAGTCTAACAAATAAGTGATATGCCTTTCTCAGAGGGTAAATAATGCCATTATATATTACTAGTAATCTTAATATTGATGACTTAGAAAAAGTAGCACCTGCTAGATATACTCCATGTAAAACTACTTTCAATTTGCAGTTCAACTGTGAAAAGATGCTTTATAATTAGCCAGGCATTGGTGTCTCATGCCTGTAATCCTAGTTACTCAGGAGGCTGAGATCTGAGGCTCAAGGATCAAAGCTAGCCTGGGCAGGAAAATCTGTGAGACTCTTATCTCCAATAAACCACTAGAAAACTGGAAGTAGTGCTGTGGCTCAAGTGGTAGAGCCCTAGCTTTGAGCTGAACATCTGAGGGACAGCAACCAGGCCCAGAGTTCAAGCCCCATGACCGACAAAAAAAAAAAGATGCTTTAAAATTAGCAAATTACATATTACATTATACTGGTGGAAGATATCATTGACCTATTTCTGCCTAAATTTCCACTGACCAATTTCAGAAGCAATTGATAAATTTTGCTTGTAGGAGTTAAGATGATAGTGTATCTTCTCCACTTAATTATTTAGCTTTCTGTTTTCATAAGTATTTATATTTTCTTTGAGTTATAATCTAATACTTCCATTATTCATTTTATTATTCACATTGTACCTGAATTCATTCATGAGTTCACTCAGCTGATTTCTCTCTAGAACCACTGGGTTCCTTCTAGCACAACCTCTCTCCTTGTTTATAACTTCTTTCTTCAAGAACTGTTAATTTGTGGTTATTGTTCTAACTTACTCATGCATTTCTCTAAGCCTAGTATATATTTATTTCCACAAATAACAAACCATACTTCTAGCACAAACAAATTTACTAAGTAGTGATAATATGAAGTTATTTCTGTCTTTATGGCTTTACAGGACCTAGTCAAAGCACTTTGTTTCTAAAATGTCTTAGCTATGTTAACTTATTCCCTAACCTCTTACTTTATATATAATGTATAAATAGAGTTCTGTTTGTCACAGCCTTTTGTCTATTAATGTTCTTTGTCTGTACCAGGATCCAAGTCAGGAAATAGCCCAGGGGCTATCCAATAACCATGAAAGTCACCCAGCTCTCTCCCACAGCCACCTTATCACCCCCTACACAATGAACCCTAGATGGTGACCTTCCGTAGGACCTCTCCTATCTAGCAAGGGCTCTGCTTATCTTCTTCTTCAATAAATCTTTGCCATTCTATTCTCCCTCCATGTCTAACAATTCACTCTCCAAGACCAAAGAGAAAAGGACCCTATCCAGATGTGGCAGTTTGGGGGGCATCATTAGTACCATACTCACTTGGAATAAGACACTAAAATCACAATATATGTTTATCAGTCATCTACTTTCAGAAGACACTGACAATAAATTCAATTGCTTCATATGAATTGCTTCATGTTCTGTCCACCTTTCTTTTTTGTGCAGCAGTGTTTCCAGTTGTTCAAGTTAGATAGCTCGTACTTGCAATTCAAACGCCTGACCATTGGGTATTCAGGAGTCAGGGACTGGGTCAGCCAAAAGTCTACTTGTAGAAACTCCTGATGAGATTTCTGAGGGTAAAACATTAAAAGACTGGAAGACACCAGATCATACTGTTTTCTCTCTCTTTCTCTCTCTGTGTGTGTGTGTGTGTGTGTGTGTGTGTGTGTGTGTTGGGGGGGGGGAACTTTTTTGGTTTCAAGAACACTATGTCTGTTATTCAGATTACTTTCCATACTAGCCCCAGGAAATCCAAGCTGAATCCTGGAGGATGTCAAGCTATGGGAGCCAGTAAATGTTCCTGCTCACCATAAGACACTATCTGCACTTGAAATTAGAGGATATGGCAGCCCTGGAGTTTGGGGGAAGGCTCATAATATACTGAGATGACAAAATAGGTCTCTGACCTCATTATATACTTGGAAATATAACCCCATTATGTCACCACAGAACATTTTGTAGATTTCCTCTGATCTTTCAAGAATTATATCTGATTTACACGTTCAAATGTAGGGTAACAAAACCAAGATAAAAACATAGAATCATATTCAAATTTATAGCAATAAATATTTACATAAATTTGGAATTAAAATATATTTTTAAAGACTGAATTTGTAAATTCATAATAAGCTACGGCTTTTTATTTCTCTTTCTTTTATTTAGTTACATAAGTGTAAATGAATTATTTACTTATTATGCCTTTTGAATTTTTTATCAAGTAAAATTTTAACAGCATGAAATGAAATGCACTGTTACATACC
This sequence comes from Dipodomys ordii, assembly GCF_000151885.1. Classification (NCBI taxonomy): domain Eukaryota; kingdom Metazoa; phylum Chordata; class Mammalia; order Rodentia; family Heteromyidae; genus Dipodomys; species Dipodomys ordii. Next base: position 3,503,129 of record NW_012267300.1, read on the forward strand.
AACATATACATGTAACATATACAGACAAAGAACACAGATCTGTACAGCCACAGCCTCAAACAAAATGTATATTTCCTTCATGCACCTCACACATTTCTCTCGTGGCCCTTTCCAGTCAAATTGGCTCCCTAAAGTACTAGTATTCTTTCCATTACCATAGATAAAATTTTCATGTTCTTAAAAAAAAAATACAGCATTTTTTTTTCCTGGTCAATTGTGGAGCTTGAACTCTGGGCCTTGGTGCTGTCCCTGAGCTCTTCAGCTCAAGGCAAGTGCTTTACCTCTTGAGCCACAGTACCACTGCAGGTTTTCTGGTAGTTAATTGGAGATAAGAGTCTCACACACTTTCCTTCCCGGGATGGGTTTGAACATCCATCTTCAGATCTCAGCCTCTTAGGTGGCTTGGATTACAGGAATGAGCCACCAATATCTGACTTGCTCTTTTATTTTTAACCTTTGTGCCTGTATAGGGACCTGGAGTTCTTACTTTGTTTTTTGGCTCACAGCTGGAGCTTTACCGTTTGAGCTATGCTTCAGGTTTTGGGTTTTTGCTAGCTAATTGGAGCTAAGAGTTTCTTGGATTTGTCAGGTCAGGCTTGCTTCAAATTTCAACCCTTCAGATCTCAGCCTCCTAAGTAGCTAGGATTACAAGTATGGGCCATCAGTTGTCTTGTTGCTTTTGCTTAAAACTACCATTCAAAGCTTGCTTAATATAGCAAAATTATTTAACATTACTTTTTCTCTTCTTAAGAGGAGATTGTTTTTAAATAATTTACAACAATTTGTTCTTTTTTGTTTTTGTTTCTGTATATTTATTCATTTTATTTTTTTAATTATGAAAATGCCATACAGAGGGGTTACAATTACATGGGCAAGGTAATGAGTACATTTCTTATCAAGCATTGTTGCCTCCTCCTTTGTTTCTCCTTCTCATCCCTTCCCATCTCCCCTGCCCCGCACTCCCCAGTCACCCCCCAAAGTTGTAAAGTTCGTTTTTGACCTAATGTCTTGTGCATCTCATTGTTGCAATGGGTCCACCTATATCCCTATTTAAACAATTTGTTTTTACCCTTCCCCTCCACAAATTTTACCAACATCAAATACAGTGAATACAGAGGTTATACCGTGGGGGAGGGACATACAAAGCAACAAAGAAATAATCTTATAAATATGTTAGAAACAATCACAAGAAAGAAAAAAAACATTTGAGTCCTTATCCTGGAGTTCATTTCTCTTAACATCAACTTATCTGACCCTTTCTGCTTGACTCAGACATATACTAGTAATTGCGAATAAGGGAAACCATGGGACCTATGTTTCTTTGGGCCTGGCTTACTTCACTTAATATAATTTTTTCCAAGTCTTTCCATTTCATAACAAATGAGGCAATGCCATTCTTTCTGATGGAGGCATAGAATTCCATTGTGTATATAGACCACATTGTCTTGATCCATTCATCTACTGAGGGGCATTGGGGTTGGTTCCATATCTTAGCTATGGTAAATAATGCTGCAATAAATATAGTTGTGCTGGTAGCTTTGGTGTGGCCTTGTGTGTGATCATTTGGGTAAATGCCCAAAAGTGGGATTGCTGAGTCATAGGGGAGCTCTTTGTGGATTCTTTTGAGGAACCTCCATGCTACTTTCCAAAGTGGTTGAACAAGTTTACACTCCCACCAACAATGCAGTAAGGTTCCCTTCTGTCCACATCCCCTCCAGCATCTGTTGTTACTAGAGTTCTTGATTATAGCAACAATTTTTTCTTCTAATGATGAACATTATTGTTATTTCTAGCTTTGGGCTATCATTTAAAAATGTTTTGATCAAAATTATACTAAATACTCATGAAAGTATGTATTCATTTCTTCTTAATAAATCCTTGAATTAGGATGAATAATGGCCTATCAAACATGTTCATATATAATTCCCAGAACCTGTTCCTGCATTAGTGACATCACAAAGGTGAGATTAGATAGCAAGTAGAATTAATGTTATCAATCAGCAGACCTGAAACTAAGAGTGAATCCTGGATTATCCAGGTGTGCCCAAAGTATCACAAACATACTTAAACACATAAGAAAGAGGCAGAAGGGTCAGTGTCAGAGTGATATGACATGAGGTGAGCTGGAAAAGACTGACTGATATTATTGGCTTTGAAATCAAGAAGGATTTACAAACTGAGGAATGCAGATAATCTCCAAAATCTGGAAAAATTACAAAAAATAAAGGATTTTGTCACAGAGATGGGAATTCTTTCTTTCTGCTGAAGTTGATTTGAATATGTGTAATGCTGTTTGTAGGCCATGCAAAACAATAAATACAGGCAGACCGCTACATCAAGCCAAGAGGCATATGAGAAATACTGCAGTGTCTGTCCAATCAGGTACCAAAAGACTTTGCAGGGAATTCTCCACTTGTTCTGGAGCCTCCAAAGAGAACCTCAGCCTTGTTTGCATCCTGATCTAATTCAAAACATTAATAAGACCCATTTGAATTTCTAAATTCCTTAACAATAATATAATAACATTAAAATTAATCCACTACATTTAGAACAGATTGTTAGAGCAGCAATAAGAAAGCATTAAACACCAATGAGTGAAGATTCAAATATGGTAGACATATTTCTAACATTCTAAAGATCTGTCAGTATTTAAAGCATACAAAATGACACCTAGTATGTATGCATGTAATACATGAATTAATTTCTCTACAAACTTGTCAACATATAATATTGATCATAGTTTTATTTTGAGTCATTCTGTCAGGAATAAATTAATATCACATTGTGATTTTTAATATCCCAAATGGATTGTGATGTTGGTCACATTTTTACTTTTTGTATATTTCCCCCATTTGTATCTCTCCTTTTTAGGAAATGCTTGTTCATGACTTTGTATATTTTTAACTATGTGTTTGGTTTTAATTAATTCATTTTAATAATGCTTAATAGATTCTGGAAATAAATTCCTAAGTACATAAACCATTATACTTCTTGGTAGTACTGAATGGATTGTTAGCTTTATTTTCCAATTATTAGTTGCCAATACAAAAAGGGGGGGCAGGGAGATGGGAGGGCAGGGATGGTAAGGGGAACAAAGGAGGAGGGAGGCAACAATGCTTGATAAGAAATGTACTCTTACCTTGCTCATTTAATTGTAAACCCTCTGTACAGTATTTTCTTTGTTTTTTTTGTTTGTTTGTTTGGTTGGTTGTGGGGCTTGAACTTTGGGCTTGGGCGGTGTCTCTGTGCTCTTCAGCTCTACCACTTGAGCCACAGCACCACTTCCAGTTTTCGAGTGGCTTATTGAAGATAAGAGTCTCATGAACTTTCCTGCCTGGGCTGGCTTTGAACCGTGATCCTCAGATCTCAGCCTCCTGAGTAGCTAGGATTACAGGCATGAGCCACCCACGCCCAGCTTATATGGTATTTTCTCAATAAAATAACTTATTAATACTTAAAAATCTCTTTCCTGCTGCACCAATCTTAATCAGAAAAATCTTCTTAATTTCACTTATTAGTCTTAATATCTTAATGAAATTTATAATACTTTCTACATAAGCATACAATGTTGCATTTATGAATTAGGACAAATTTTTTTGTTCCATTCTTTGTGCCACTTCTTTCTCTCTTGTTGCATTTCTGTGGCAGGAGTTTCAGTTTGGGATTGGACATGAATGATAAACATGAAAACCTTGCCTTGTTCTCAATGTTAAGGATAAAGTGTTGCATACATCAATTTTAATTTAGTTGGAGGTTTGTCACAGATGTCCTTTATAAATTTATGGAGTGCTTTTCTAGGCTTATATTGTTGGAAGTTTGAGCATTGTATATCATCAATTATTTTCTGCTTCAATTAAAGTAATTATGTGATTTTAATTTTTGTTCTATTAATGTGCTTACTTTTTAAGTGTTTTCATACTCTGACAGTTCTGGAGAACATATCACTTGATATGTGTTTTTTATACAACGCTGTTTTCCATGTGATAATTTTTAGAAGTTTTTTTAGTATGTTCATATGATGTATTGGTCTGTAATTGTATATTTTTATTTATGTCTTTTTTTGTGCTTGCATTATGGTTAAACTGAGCTCATAAAAAGTTATCAAAGGGCTGGGATGTTGGTTCAGTGGTAGAGTGCTTGCTTTGCATGCATGAGGCCCTGCGTTTGATTCCGCAGCACCACATAAACAGAAAAAAGCCAAAAGTGGCACTGTGGCTCAAGTGGTAGGGCGCTAGCCTTGTGCTGAAGAACTGAGGAACAGCACCCAGGCAAAGAATTCAGGCCCCACGACCAACAACAACAAAAAAATGTTATCAACTCTTCTTTTTCTGGAAATGGTTTGTGCAAAATGAGTACTAATTGTTATTATATATCTGACAGAATTCACTGGTGAAGATATCTGGACCACAACTTTCCATGGCAGGAAAATATTTACTTATTAATTCAAATACTTTAATAGGCAATCACTGTTCAGAATTTCTATTTATCTTATGACAGTTTTTTGGACAGTTTCTGTTTTCTAGATTTGACTTATTTCTCCTAATTTCTCAGATTTATTGGCCTAATACCCATCCTATTGTTTCCTTCCATATTGTCTTTACATGTTTCTTTGAGTTGTGCTTCTTTTTTTCTTTTTGGTCAGTCATGGGGCTTGAACTCTGGGCCTGGGCACTGTCCCTCAGCTCTTCAGCTCAAGGCTAGCACTCTACCGCTTGAGCCACAGTGCCACTTCCTGTTTTCTAGTGATTTATTGGAGATAAGAGTCTCACAGAATTTCCTGCCCAAGTTGGCTTTGAACCGTGATCCTCAGATTTCAGCCTGGTGAGTAGCTAGGATTACAAGGGTGAACCACCGGCGCCTGGCTAATTTGTGCTTCTTGCAGCAAACTGAACATCTTATATCTATGTGGTATTGTTTTTTTTTTATAAAATTGGGAAAATATTTAGTTACTCCTTACGTTTTCCTTTCTTTCTTTCTTTCTTTCTTTCTTTCTTTCTTTCTTTCTTTCTTTCTTTCTTTCTTTCTTTCTTTCTTTCTTTCTTTCTTTCTTTCTTTCTTTCTTTTTTAACCAATACTAGCGTTTGAACTCAAGGCCTCACTCTTGCTCAGCTTGCTTGCTCATCTGGTACTCCAGAACTTGTGCCAGGCTTTGCTGGTTATCTTGGTGCTTCAGTATCTTAGACTTTTCTGCCTGAACCGGCTTTAAAACTGCAATCCTCTAGGTCTCAGCCACTTGTGTAGACAGAATGACAAGCAAGGACCACTAATGCCCAGCCTAGTCAATTACTTTTTTTTGTATCATATCTAGACCGTGTTTTCTCCTAGACATTAAATACACTAGTGCTTGCTAACTATTACCTTAAAATTCATTGTAGCTTTGTTATTATTTTCATTAGTGTTTTTCCATCTCTATTCCATTGGAGAATATTCTTTATTATGAATAACTATTTCTTGCGTATGCTTTGCTAGTAGTTTTTTATTACATATGTTACTTTACAGAGAATCTAACTGCAGTTTTCTTTAATTCTGTTAATTAATTAATGCATTTATTTCGGATCCAAGGGCTTGAATTGTGGGCCTGAGCACTGTCCCTGAGTCTCTTTTTTGCTCAAGGCAAGCACTCTACCACTTGAGCTACCTCACCCCTTCTGTCTTTTTCTGAGTAGTTTATTGGAGATAAGAGTCTAACAGACTTTCCTGCCTAGGCTGGCTTTGAACCATAATCCTCAGATCTCAGCCTCTTGAACACCTAGGCTTATAGGTATGAGCCACCAGCACCCAGATATATTTTGGTTTAGTAGTTTCTGGCTTGATTATTAGTTTCTGTTGATCCAGTTGGAGTTAGATATACTTTATGTAGATTGGATTGAGTTCAACACTTTCTTTCTGCCAAGGGTATTTCTGGTTCCCTAAAATATAGTTTCTAGGATCCTAACTGAATACTTGAATTTCTCAGTAAGGTCTCTATATCCTTCCAAATAGTACACAATTTTGTCACAGTTCAGCCTTACCAAAATTTTCATGTCTGATCTACTCTAATGTCCTGTGTATTATCACTGAGTTCTGCACTTAAGTTTTTTTGTCAGTCACAGGTCTTTCTTTTTCTTTTCTTTCTTTTTTTATTATTGATCCTGGAGATTGAATTCAGGGCCTGTGTACTGTCCCTGAGCTTCTTTTGATCAAGGCTAGTGGAATCTACCACTTGAGCCATAGATCCACTCCTAGCTTTTATATTTGGAGGGAGGAGGGGTAGTTTATTGGAGATAGGAGTCTCACAGACTTTTCTACCCACACTGGCTTCGAACTGCAATGCTCAGATGTCAGCCTCCTAAGTAAGTAGTATTAAGGGCACCAGCAATTTTCTTAAGGAGGAAAGGGCTACTATTTCTGTCTCCAAAGCCTAAAAATAGTAGTCATGTATATTTGGTCCAGTACTTCTAACTTACTTACCTAGGTAGGTAAGCTCAATATCAGTTATTTCCAGTTACTGGGACCAGTGTTTTTTGGTACATTACTCTGAGCATCTATTCAAGTTACACTATGGACTAAAGAAAATTTAAAACAAATTTTCATACATGTAAGTTAAGAAATATGTTTCTATGCAAGTAAACACAAAACAACTGATTTTCTTTTAGTTCCTGAGGTATACCAAGACCTTCCACTCACTATATCCTCCTCCCACCCAAGTTTGTATAAGACAATAATTCTCTTTGGCTTTTAAATTCCTCTACTTGGGCTGGGAAGTTGGCTCAGTGGTAGAGTGCTTGCCTTGCATGCATGAGGCCCTGGGTTTGATTCCTCAGCACCACATAAGCAGAAAAAGCCAGAAGTGACGCTGTGGCTCAAGTGGTAGAGCGCTAGCCTTGAGCTGGAGCATTGAGGGACAGAGCCCAGGCCCAGAGTTCAGGCCCCACGACTGGCAAAAAAAAAAAAAAAATTCCTCTACTCCTGGTCTGCATGTCTCTTATTTATTTATCAGATCTCAGATAAAAAGTAACTTCTCAGAAAACATTTCTGTTGGTTTTCTATCTTAATTACTCTATCTAGCGTTACTCTTCCTCTTAGCACACTGTAGTTTTTAGTACAACAATTTCTCTTTACAATCATTTCTGGGATAATTTAAGTGGAAGACTCCATTTTTTTCATGGCTGTGTCTCTAGACCTATCATAGTGCTAAAAAACAGCATAAATGTTTATATATCTCATATAAATAAGTAATGAAGGATTTCATCAAGTGTCATAATCTTGATAGAAAATATATACAATGAGTTGATCAGTGAAAGTGTTAGGAGATGAAATTTTAAGTGACAAAGATGACAATGGGCCGGGTGCCCGTGGCCTTCTTCTGTAATCCTAGCTACTCAGGAGGCTGAGATCTAAGGATCGTGGTTCAAGGCCAGCTCAGGCAGGAAAGACCGTAAGATTCCTATCTCCAATAAACCATTAGAAAACTGGAAGTGGCACTGTAGCTCAAGTGGTAGAGCACTCGCCTTGAGCTGAAGAGCTGAGGGACAGCACCCAGGCCCAGAGTTCAAGTCCCAGGACCGACAAAAAAAACAATGACAATGGTAAGCTACCTGGGCAGGAAATTTGTATGAGCTTAGGGTGTACTTGTCACTTTCAAGAATCACTAAGTTATTAGATTTCTTGATTATAGCCATTCTAACTGGGGTGAGGTGGAATCTCAATGTTGTTTTGATTTGCATTTCTTTTTGGCCAGAGAAGTTGAGCATTTCTTCATGTGTCTATTGTCCATTCTTATTTCCACTTCAGAGAAGTCTCTCTTTAAGTCTTTAGCCCACTTGTTGATGGAGCACTTGCTTCTTTGAGGATTTGTTTTGGAGGATTTAATTTTTTAATAAGATTTTTTTCTTGTGCAAATACTGTACAGAGGGGTTACAAGGTAATGAGCAAGGTAATGAGTACATTTCTTATCAAGCATATTTTAGATATAAAGCCCTTATCTGTTGTACAGCTAGTGAAGATCTTCCAGTCCATGGGCTTTCTATTGATCTTACTAGCTATGTCCTTTGCCAAACAGAAGCTCTGTAGTTTCATGTGATCTCATTTGTCTAATGTGTTTCTAAGTCTTCATGAAGAAAATTTCAGCCTATGGCAAGGAGCCTTAGACTTTCTGCTATTCCTTCCTGTAAGGTTTTCAGAACACAGACAAGACCACACTAAAGCTACCATCACAGCTATGTTTATTGCAGCATTATTCACCATAGCTAAGATATGGAACCAACCCTGATGCCTCTCAGTAACCGAGCGGATCAAGAAAATGTGTTGTAAATACAATGGAATTCTATGCTTCCATCAGAAAGAATGACAGACATCGCCCCATTTGTTAGGAAATGGAAAGACTTGGAAAAAATTATATTAAGTGAAGTAAGCCAGGCCCAAAGAAACATAGGTCCCATGGCTTCCCTTATTTGCAATAATGAGTATAAATATAGGATAATCTTATTAGATGAGCTGAAAAGCTCAAAAGCTATGTACATATGACCGTATAAGATATGCTAAGTGAAGTGAACCCCAATATAGGGACACAAGAGGTCTGTCCTTGTTGTTGTTGTTTTAAATGTACTATGTGATTTTTTTTGTTTCCTTTGTATGTTCTTCCCCCTATGGCATATCCCCTATTGTCACTGTACTTGATTTTAGTACCCTGCATCTTGTATATACATTTGTCTAATCTGGGAGGGGAAGGGGAATAACAAAACAGTGAAATAAGAACACAGAGTGACCCATTGCAACAATGATATCCACAGGACAGTATATTGGAAATGAACTTTACAACTTCGGGTGGGAAGAGGGGGAGAGGGGAAGCAGAGTGGGGGGGGCGAAAGGATAGTGGAGCAACAACAAGGGAAGGGGTAGCCATGATCCACAAGTAATGTACTCACTGCCTTACTCATGTAAATGTAACCCCTCTGTACAACATCTTTACAATAAAAGAAAAAGAAAAAAAAGAATCAGTAAGTGAGCCTGTTTTTCTAAAGGAGAGTATTTGTTATGATGACAGACAAATATATCTTAGACTCTTAATCTTACCCTTTTTATCATAGCATTACTTTTTAAACCATTAAAACATAAATAATATTACCAAAAGGTACATGCAATATGTCTCCTACACCAACATACTGTATCTAGTTATTTCTTTTTATTTCACTTTTCTTTTTGCACTGGTTTATCCCTGGTACCCTGCATCTTGTATATACATTTATCTGATTTGGGTAACAAAATGCTGAGACAAGGACACAGAATGACCCATTGCAACAATGATATCCACAAGACACTATGTCAGAAATAATTTTATAACTTTGGAGGGGGCAGTGGGAAGGAAGGGATAGTGGCAGAAAACAAAGGAGTGGGTAACAATATTCGACAAGAAATGTATTCATTACCTTACTTATGTAACTGTAACCCCTCTGTACAGCACCTTTACAATAAAATCAAAAAGAATATAATGTATATAAAATATGTGTTAAATAATTTAATAGTTTTGCAAATATATTGAAAGAAAAAACACTAATGCCTTGAGTATTATAAATTAAAACATGAATGTGACTTTTAATGAATCTTATTCCCTATAGTTGTAATTCAATTTTGTTGAGAAGGATGCGTAAGAAAGCATCTTATCAACTTGTCTGAGACACAGTGTAGTGTACATATCCGTAAATAACACCTGATGGCTGAAGTAACACAAGAACAGGATGTTTTGGAGTGTGGCTTCTAAAGCCATTCTTAGAAACGCTCTGTTGTTTTCTAAAGCTGGAGATGAATGCTTCTAAACCACACACAAGAGCTTATGAAAGCCCTATGAAAATGGAAAGAAGTCTAGGTACATACCAGAAAGACGAAACCAGATATTGCTCTCACCTGACACTCAATTTATGCATGCTCCAGTTACTCTCTCAACCTATGCTAAGCTCAGAAATATAATGAGTGGTCTATCCATTGCCCCATGGTCTTAATTCTCAGAATAGTTACATTTGAAACTTTTTCTAAAGCAATCAAAGCCACCTCCAGGAACCAATTAGTCTCTTGCTACTGACTTAGTCTTGTTAGTAAAACCAATTCAATCACAAGACCAAAAGCTTCCTCCCCGAATCCTCTTAAGACAATGCTCAAAAATGTCCTCAACTTCATTTTGTTCAAGTAAGTGTCATCCTCTGATTTGAAAAGCTGAATGGCATTAGGTTTAATTTACACAATCAATATGAGCACTGCTTTCCCCACAAGCTGATTCATAATCAACTACAATACCTGGTGATGTTATCATCTCTGGGAAACAGCCTAGAAAAGAGGAGGTATGATCATTAAAAAGCTCACTGACCTGTTGGTATTTGCTGAATGCCACAAAGTGACTTTCTTCCTTGGTTTGGGTAGATTTGTTTATCTCCATTCAAAGTCCCAAGTCAGCCGACTTTGAAAAATTTGTTCTGTCAGGCACTGGTGGTTCATGCCTGTAATCTTAGCTACACCAGAGGTTGAGATCTGAATATTGTGGTTCAAAGCCAGCCTGGGCAGGAAAGTCTGTGAGTCTTATCTCCAATAAAACACCCCCAAAAAGCTAGACGTGGAGCTGTAAATAAAGTGTCAAGAGTACTAGCTTTGAGCAAAAAAATCTCAGGGACAGCCAGCACCTAGTCCTTGAATTGAAGCCCCAGAACAGCACCAAAGATTTTTTTTTTTTAAGAAAGCCTGCTTCTATGTCCCAACAACTACATGACACTCATTTTATAAAATTTATTTTATTTTATTTATTGTGAAAATACCTTACATGGGCAAGGTAATGAGTACATTTCTTATCAAGCATCGTTGCCTCCTCCTTTGTTTTCTCTTACCATCCCTTCCTATCCCCCCATCCCCCTCCCCCGCGCGCCCCCCCTCGCCACTACCCCCCTCCCACCAAAGTTGTAAAGTTAGTTTTCGAATAATGTCTTGTATATCACATTGTTGCAATGGGTCCACGTGTTTTTTCCCTTCCCCTTCACAAATTATACCAACATCAAATACAGTGAAAACAGGGATTATACCATGGGGGAGGGACATACAAAGCAACAAAGAAATATCTTATAAATATGTTAGAAACAATAGCAAGGAAGAAAAAAACCACTTGAGTCCTTATCTCGGGGTTCATTTCGCCTAACATCAACTTATCTGACCATTTCTGCTTATCTCAGACATATCCTAATTATTGTAAATAAGGGAAACCATTGGACCTATGTTTCTTTGGGCCTGACTTACTTCACTTAATATAATTTTTTTCCAAGTCTTTCCATTTCCTAACAAATGGGGCAATGTCATTCTTTTGATGGAGGCATAGAATTCCATTGTGTATATATACCACATTTTCTTGATCCATTCATCTACTGAGGGGCATCGGGGTTGGTTCCATATCTTAGCTATGGAAAATAATGCTGCAATAAATATAGTTGTGCTGGTAGCTTTAGTATAGCCTTGTTTGTGATCATTTGGGTAAATGCCCAAAAGTGGGATTGCAGGGACATAGTGGAGCTCTTTGTGGAGTCTTTTGAGGAACCTCCATACTGCTTTCCAAAGTGGTTGACACTCATTTTTCTCAAAACAATTTACAGTCATTTCATTGGGATACTTCTGCTGACCCTGTTTCCAGATCCAAGATCCCTGCCAGTTTTTCTTTTTCTTCACAGTGCTAGCATTATCAAGGCAGGAGGTTGGGAGTGTGGGGGGTAATATTGTTTTGCTGCCTTGAATATCAACTCTGCTATTTATTAACATATGAGTTGAACAGTTTTGAACTCTGTCTCAATTGCTTTCTATTTAAATAGAAAGAGTAATACAGTTCATTGCAAAGGATTTTTAAGATGAAGACAACTTTATATAAACATATATAAATCATTTAAAACAGTATGAACAAATAGTGAGCAATAAATATGTCAGCTATAATAATCACAATTTTAAGTTATGCATTAAACATTCAAAATACTTACTGAGTGTCTTTCATTGGACAAGACAAATCAGAGAATTTTTAAAAGCTCTGATTAAAGGAGCCAATAGTCTAATGGAGGAAAAAAATAAATAACACACACACACACACACACACACACGAAAATAATATAGTATGCTAGGAAGTGATTATTTAATGAAAAAGAAGAGGAAAGTAAGAAGTTTGAGTGGAGAGTGATTTTTTATTAGTGTGGTCAGGAAGGCCTTACTGAGCAAGAAACTGAAGCAGATTCCTGGGTGAAGAAGTTTCTTGAAGAACAGCTCCTGCCAAGGTCCTAGAGTTTGGTTATATGGTCTGTGGAGGACAGGGAAGCCACTATTACTGGAATGGAGAAAAAAATGGCTGAGATGAAGGTCTAAGGTGAGTTGGGGGTGGGGGAGTGTTGAATTTTGAGGCAGGACTCAAGCTTTTTCTCTCATAGAAATGGAGCCCTGTAGAGTTTTCAAGAGAGAACCAATCAGGTCTGACTAGTATTTGGTCTGAGAGTATTGCTCCTATTGCTGTATTGAGTGCAGACTACATTGGTTGGACCGGAAGAGTAAAAATAAGAAAGAAGAACTGCTACAAAACTATTGCTGAAAGCAATGAGTGTGATCAAAGGGGCTCAGACCAGGTAAGTTGCAAAGGAGAGGTTGACATGAAACCACACTGAAGTTATACCCTTGAAACTAGAGACCACAGCTATTCGATAGTACATTGGCAGGAGCGGTATAGAAAAGAGAGGAGAGATTTCTCACTCAAAAGAAAATCAGCAGCAGTGAACCTGCTTTCTATTGCTCTGATAGGCAGGAAAATGTCTGGCACATCGTTATGGCCAAAGATATATGTTCCGTGAAAGACAAAAACAATTGTCTGAGATGCTGTAAATCTAAACTAGACTTTATTTTTAATCAAAATATTGCTTTTTTTTCTTAGCCAGAGCTGTATGTAAAATCTGGGAAGCCTATTAATAATCAGTAGGCTGATGGTCGCAAATGAATTTAAGAAGAGAGCTATAGCGAGTGTTAACTGATATTTTTGAAAGGCAAAAAAAAAATAAAAATAAAACAGATGAACTATCCTGCATAGTACAATTCTGAGGGCCTTGAGTTATGGTTGTTCTTGCTTGGATGGTGTCTGTTGCTCCAGGATTTCTACCAGCTTACTTTCTGCCTGTTGATGAAGCACATATACTCATTAGACATGAGATATTACTGACTCTGTTTTCTGCAAGTCTTCTTGGAACTACTTAAGATTATTTTATTTGTTTATTTATTTATTTATTTATTTATTGGTTGGTCATGGGGCTTGAACTCTGCGCCTGGGTGCTGTCCTTGAGCTTTTCAGTTCAAGGCTAGCACTCTACTACTTGAGCCACAGTGCCACTTCTGGCTTTTTCTGCTTTTGTGATGCTGAGGAATCAAACCCAGGGCCTCATGCATGCAAGCAAACACTCTACCACTGAGCTACCTTCCCAGCCCTGGAACTACTTAACTTTAAATAGATTTTGTGAATTGGAGGCATGGCTCAAATGGTAGAAAACTTGCCTAGGAAATGCAAAGCCCTGAATATAATTCCTGATGTTGCAAATTAATTAATTTGTTCTTTTGTACTAGTCCTGTAGCTGGAACTCAGGTCCTAGGCACTGTCTCTGAGCTATTTTCCTCTAGACTAGCATTTTAACACTTGAGCCACAGCTCCATTTCTTTTTTTTTTTTTTTTGGTAGTTAATTGGAGATAACAGTTTCACAGGCTTTCCTGCCTGACCTGTCTTGAAACTGTGATCCTCAGATCTCAGCCTCCTAAGTAGCTCAGATGACAGGCGTGAGCCACTGACAACCAGCAATACCATACATATCTACGTCTATTTATGATAAATCATTAGCAAGAGAGGCATATTAGGCTACAATTCTTACATTGAAGAGGTGGTACAGGCCTATGTAATTGGTTTGCCCCTCTTCCCTTTTTGAGAAAGAGTCTCACTATATAGCTTGAGTAGTTGTAAGACTGATAGTTCTACTACCTCAGCCTTAAATGCTGAGATTATAGGTATGTACCACTATGCCAAATATGTTTTGCCCAGTTTCCTTTATTCTTTTTCTTTCTTTTCCTTTTATTTGGAAATAGTGAGGACTTAATTTATTATTTGTGCTTGCTTGGGAAAAAGCTCTACCACTTGAGCCATATCTCCAGCCTGTCTTCCTCTCTTTAATCTACATCCAGTTACAAATATATTAGGAAGATTTTGAAAGTTGTTTTGTCAGCTAGAAATTATCTCTAGCCTCTAGCATCCTTTGTAATTATGATCCATCACTTGCAAGTAAAATTGGCATTACTTTCTTCCCTGTCTTTGTAAGGAAGTAAGATGCCTTTTAACATTGATTAGAAAAATAATCTTCCATTATTTTATTCATAGAACTACCTTTCCCTTCTCTTTTCCTCTCCTATTTTCTCTCCTCTCCTCTCTTCTCCTCTCCCCTCCTCTCTCTTTTCCCCTTTCCTTCCCTCCCCACCTCTCCCCTCTCCTCTCCTTTCCTTTCCTTTCATACTGTGTGACTGGAATATTCAGTTGTACAACTCAAATCTGAGAGCCCAAGGAAAAAGAGAATCCAAGTAAAATCAATTAATTTGATGTCATCAGCACCAAGACCTCATAAATGTTCGGTATATTTTTTCATTTAGCTATGCACATAACACATGTTTCACATACACTAGAATTTAATGAAAATCCTTTATGCTATAGAGAGAAATTTTGGGAATGATGTATTATGCAATAGATAATTTTATGATATTGAGGTACTGAATAAGTTACAAATTTAATATATGCAATTAGACTAGTCTAACCAACCATATGTTTCCTTTTAACTGTTATCCAACACTAACTGGTAAGGTAAGAAATTAAAAATCCCTTTGACGAATTTGAACTCAATGGCAGCAACCTCACGCTGGTGTATGAGGCTGATTTTAGATTAGTTCATGAAAATAGTGAATTCACAACTTTGTTATAGTTTCCAAAAGCATTGGAGGCTTTGTTTCAGAAATGATTGGCTTTTTGTGCTTAAGGTAATTCCTTTTTAAAATAAATCTCCAGTGAGACAGAAAGATTTAACATAGTTATATGTGTGTGTGTGCACACGCATGTGTGTGTATGTATATAGTATTCAAAACTGCTCAAAATAAGTGACATCCAGGAAGTTACATTACTTACATATTAAGATATCTCTCAGGTAAAGGTTATTTTAGGGACTATCTATGAATGTCTATATATTAACAGTCTGTTTAACTTCTTAAATTTAATAGGAGAAAGTGCAATGGAAAAATACATATATTTTCATTGATGAGATAAGAGGGATGTGCAATAACTTAAAAATCCCTTTATGAAATGCAGAATTACATGCATCAGTAGCATCATTAGCCGTTGGGCTTCAGGATTTTTAATAAGGAATCAAAGACCAAATGAGAATGATTTAGAATCTATTATTCAGTAGGCAAGAAATTGGAATGATAATCGTATCAAATGAACCAAAAATAAGAGATTAAGAAAGGGTATTTAAAAATGAGTAAGAATAAAAAAAATATAAATTCAAGCTAGACTAAGCTAGCAGCACAACACCCCAGTGATTTGGCCTTTAAGGCAGGCATACAAGACCTATTACACAGCCATAGAAAAATCACCAGGAGACACTTTCTGTGAGTCCTTCAAAAATGAGGTACTAACTAGTGTGTGATCTAAAATGGAGTAATTTCCCTATAAGCAGAAACTTTGCAAAGTGAAACAGGACAGGACAAGTGAATATTTGGTTTTTTAACCTGCTCGCCTATCATCTCTGTTTATGGGTTCATTTAAGTAATGTATCTCTGTGTGTGGTGATATATTCTCCCATATGCAAAAAATAAAAAAAAATAAAGGCTTCCAAACTCTAAAATCTCCTAGCATCTTTGAGAACAGATGCATTTTCAGAACTCCTCTGTGGATCTGTGATGTGTGGGTCTTTAATGCTTTGCTCGCTTGCAGTTCAAGGAAGTAAATCAAATATTTCAAGTACTGGACATTAATAATAGCCCCATCCTCCAAGGAGGATTCTACTCCTAATGGAAAGATTATTCTCCAAACCTCATCAGCAGTGCTGGCCTCAAGGTGACTTGCTCTCCCACCTGAACCTGCAGCAATTTCTCCCTCCACTGCTCTTGCCAGACATTAGCTGTTGCCATCCTCCACAAAGGGACATTAATAGTCTTGAAGGCAATATGCTGTTTTTGTTCTTGCTTCTTTGTCCCCTCCCCTGGAGCTCATTAACTTATATCTGCCCTCTAGAAGTATAACCAGTAATCATCGAAGGTGAGGTAGAAAGATCTTGCAATATCCCACATAAAAGATGGAAAAGATGCTTTAAAAAGTAAGTTATTAAAAACTGAGATAACTCATTTATTCACAAACCAGAGTTCAGCTGCTCTGAATGCCCTCGATGTTGGTGACTGTCAATGTCATTTATTAGTACATTTGAATGTACGCTAGATTGAAAGCTACAGTGGGTAAACACTTTCTGGCCTCTTGAAATGTACATTCTATTGACAGAAAACATACACGAGGTTAGCAGAGATGACAAAACATATTGAGATAACACACAAACAGCTTGTCCTCTGGATAGTTCAACATGGTGCCCTTTAGCACTTGAAGGAGAGAAAACATTTCTTTGTTTCCTGCAGGGAATATTGGCTAAATTCAAGTGTATAATACATTCAGGCAAATAAATACTTATCTGGAATTGGAGATCTTATTCTTCAAGAAAACCAGATTCTTAAGTGGCCTCCAGGGTATACCTAAGGATTTAAGACTAGGTTCTCAGAATTCACAAATCAGAGAAAATGAACTGCTGTGGAGCATACCGGCGTATACAACAGCCTTCCTTCTATTCCTTTAGAAATGTTTATACCTTGAGGCGATGAGCTATGTTTGCAAACACTTTCTCCATCAACCAGTAAAGAACATTTTGTGAAGTTGAACAGAAAAGTGCCTTCCTACCTCATGTATGAATTTTTTAAGCCTTATTTGACCCTCTGTCCACCCCCGCACCAGCCATGACAAGCTCTTCCCCTATTTAAAATGCTTTCTGTACACTCAAAAATAAAATAAAAGATGTTCTGAGACATTCAGATGCCTTTTCCATGGGCTGTAATGATGATGATTCTGTTAAGCTTTGCAAATGATAGTGACATTCTTGGACAAGGGATGCTTAAGAGCCCTGTGCAGGGCTCTTAGAAAGTTCAGATCCCTTTCTTATGTAAAGATACTCTCACATACTTCAGAAGGGTGGTAAAGTCATTATGCTTTGGAAGCAGAGAAAGTGTGGCTTTCCTCTCCAGGTGGGAAAAAACATACAATTTCTTCAAGACTTGTACAGCTTTTTCAGTTTCTAAAAATCATCACAACCACAGAAATTCTATTTGCACCAAAATTGTCCTGTTGGGACAAATGGATCATGCTGTCCTGTGCCTTACAAACATACTTCCACCTACATTCAGGTTTCCCACACAGTCACATTTCTCTAATGAGAAGACTTCCTTTTAAATTCAACAGAAATAAGGTACAAGTCAGATTAATGATTGGACATGAGGGCTGATGTTTATTTTATGGTTACTTTATATTGCGGAGTATATGGTTTCTATGAATATATCTTAAGTAGCCAAAGTAATCCAAGTTCTTGCTACTTAAAGTTTGTCTTCAAATCAACATCAGAACCATTATCTAGGTCCCAACTCTGAGCTAATGAATCATTAACCTATGTTTTAACAAGCCTCTCAGGGAAGGTGTAAGCTCAGTGACTGAAAGCATCCATATAGGACTAGGCCAGTAAAATACTGAGAATCTTCACAGGAGGCTTGCTTTCAGCACCAGTGCAAAAGTTTATCCTATAAATGAAAAAAAATTAGAAGCTTTGGTAGAAATAAAATGACAACCATCTCCACAAATAAATGTCAATGCTGAAGATCTTTTCTAAAGTTCATTTCTACCTTCATCATCATTGAAGCTGCTTTCAGCAATACTATTCATGGAGGTGTGGGGGGGGAATGTGTGTGTGTGTGTGTGTTGTGTGTGTGTGTGTGTGTGTATAGATATCGATAGATACACACACATACAAATACACACACACACACACACACACACATTTTCCCAGACATCTTAAAAATTTAAACTACAAATGTTCCCTAAATAATCTCCATTCAACTGAAAGTGCTTCCAAGTATGTCCTAGGGAATTTTGTTCTATTCAGCTTGAGATTTAAGAAAAAGGAAACCTGACATCACTTTTAATTATTCTTTAACCATAAAAATCTCAACAGTACTAAGAGTCACACAAAGTCCAGTTTTGTCCATGTGCTTTCTCCTTGAAGTCATGTGCCCTATTATACTATCTCCTGCCTATTTCAGTACTAGCCCAGGTCTTTTATAGCTCCTTGTGGCAACATCTGGAAGATTTTTCTTTTTCCTCAGCCTCTTCTACTAATTCTGTTACTTCTTTACTGCTTTCAGAGTAGTTGATAGTCTTTTGATCTCAGACAATTTTTTTTATCTCTTTCTCTTCAACTCCTTTACTTAATCTTCTCCCCCTGCTCCTTCATCTAATATGATATTTTATTATAGGTTTTCTTGGTTCTGTGACATCTTTCTTCTCAAATACAACCTTCCATTCTCTGGTTTTTCATCTCTATATCCTGCACCTGTAAAAACCAGCATGGTCCCAGCTCTGAAACTAGCTCCTTTGCCTACCTCAACTGCTAGCTTCAGTGTGCTCAGGAAGAGAGTTCAGGTATTTATATCTTCTAGTTCCTATGGTTGGGCCTGGTCTAGGGTTTCTAGCCTTCTAGCCTGATGACTGTAGTTGATTCATACACACAAGACTGGGATTTGTCCTCAGTTCCCACACATTTCTATCCCAAAATTTCAGCAGTCCCTCCTTTGTCCCTAAATCACTATGAATTGCTGACACTGCCCTTACTGAATTCTGAGTCATTCTACATTGTGGTAACTTTCTACTTCTGAAATTTTCATCTGAAAATCAGAGATCTCTATCTCTCTCTTTCAAATGTTGCTTCCCAAGCCTTCACATTTTGGGATGATTAAGGCAAAAGTTTTGGGATGTGCACTTCCTTCACCATTTTCTGCTGTTGTATGGTAAGAAAACAGAGAAGCCACATTTTGAGAGGTCAAATCAGGGGGTCTTTATTAGAAGGCCAGGGACCATAGCAGGACTCTTATCACAAAAACCTAACACTGTTTGAAAACTGAGCCATGCGAGCAGGAGAGGAAAGAAAGAGTAGAAAAACAATATGAAAACCAAGATCAGCTCCAATGGAGAGCTAAAGTGGGATGCCATGTTGACCCACAGAGGTGCCAGGAGACCCAGGAGACATGAACACAGAGACAGGAGGCACAACATACCTCTGGCTGAGCTAGATAGAGTCAGGTTTAGGCGGCAGGGTCACAGGAAACTCCAATGTCTTCTGAGTTAAAAGCACAGGACTGACAGGCCCAGTAAACTCCTCTGAGTTCCTGCTGCTGCCTCTAGGCATGCCCATCACGTAGGAGGTGAGACTTCTCCTTCTTCCTCCATGAAGACAACAAGATAGTGACATTTAAACCCAATACTCTATCATTGACCATGTGGCCAAGATGGCACCAGCTAGATCCAGGGTCCCTATTACACTGTGATCCTTAACTTGGAACAAGATTCTGTGTATCCATAATATTATAAACAAGGCTTTGCAGGAGGAACACAGAAAACATATTCTGAGCAAAGCTTTTCTTAACACTGAACTTCAGTTTCTCATTAACTTCTTAGGGTAAAATGGGGTTGTGGATTTACCAGGTAATTGATTTCTTAGAACAAAGGTCATTTGGAAAGGGCAAATGTCCACCACAAAGTTACTCAGCAGTGGCCTCTTGTAATGATAAATAGAACTTCCTGGTTTTATTACTGTGTTTCTTCCTATGGGAGAACGAAAGGGCCTGATAAGCTTCTTCAGTATATGGTGCCATATTTTAAAGAGCTCCAACCTCAGCAAAAATAGAAATATATTCTTATTTAGTATTACAGACCACCATGATAAGTAAGAATGAGAAAATTATAATAACTTTTTGCCACCAGGAATAAAAATATCACCTTTCTATATATATAATTAAGATAGTAATATTATAACAAGGTTGGCAAATATGGATCAAATCCTAAATTGTGGACCTGACCTATCCCAGTGTACGAAATTCAAAGGGACACCATGGACGTGGATTTTCTAGATGGCTGGATCATGGGTCTTTAGTCAAAAAAGGCTAAGATCACACAATAGCTAGAGAAGCAGTGACAACATTTTGCGCTTCTCAGCAATTCCCTAGATATTCTACAAATGCAGTGATTGTCCTAGTGGGCTTGGTTACCAACTTTTTAATGTGCCCTCACACTATTTGGAAAGGCAAGGAAAAAGACCATGATCTAGCACTTTGGTCTTTAGTAATTGTATCTTAAATTATCCAGCAGTATTCATCTTCAAAGAGACTTAAGGAAGATCCCAAAGATTTCTGAAATCATCCTTTTTCTTGGTGACATAATATTGCTGTTTTCTACTTTTGTGTCTTTGGTTGATTACTAACATTCTACAACAGTATGTAACCACTTGATGCGAAGTCTGGATTTCTCCATAATAAATTCTTTTGTCAAGTATAGTAGGTATACTTGCTCCTGGCAAGAGTGAAGCAAATGGGTGAACAAAATTCTCCTTGCATGGGAGAATTTTCTTATGAAAGTTCAGCTATGAAGAGTATCAATATTTCCAGGAAGCACAGTATCTCCTGCCAAGACCTGCCAACCACTTCAGAGTAATACTGTTGACATTACTAGAGGTAATAGATAGGGTGCCTGCCTTCTGATGTATTTGGGTAAGTACCTGAGCCAACCAGGGGGAGGTTATATGATTAGATAAGAAATAAAATGTTCTCAGTTTTATTAAAGATTTTGTTTGGAAACCAAAAACTTAATAAGTAATGTCTTGAACACTGAGCCACCTATTTTCGTTGAAAAGTATACATTTTCGCCACAAAATTTTACTAGGAGATATGTTATTGAAAAATAAACTAAGACAAATGTGAAGAAGTTTGTTTAACAGATGATGCAGTAGAAGAGCAGAGACTTGCAGCAGATTTTTAAAAACAGCTCTTCTTATAACTTTTAAATGATCATAAGTTATGTACATGCACATAAATCCAGTTCTAATGTACTGTTTGGTGGGTGCATGGAGCTGTCCATTCCTTACTGGATTCTCAGGATAGTCTGACTGTGCAAGAACTTTATAAAATTCACAAGTTCAATAAAAGTACAGGGAAAAGCAATTTCCCCAGGTGTAGTCCAGGTACATTTCCCTTTTAGACCGCAGCCTTGGAACAAGACAAGAAGCTTCCCTTCCACAGGAAGTCTAGAAGTCTTTCCAGATCCAAAGGAAATCATACTTTTAAACTACTAAAATACAGAGCCAAACCATTTTCTACACATGCCAATTTAATATCCTACTCTCTGGCCAAAAGATTAGTCTTCAGGACATTCTCAAAAATGTTATGGAAAGGTCAACTGGAAGTGAGGACGTAAACATCATGAAACAGCACAACTTGCTGGTGGAAGCAAAGTAACAAATGTTATCAGGAGTCACAATGAAAAATTCAAGTCTTAATCCTGAAGATTTTCCAACTCTAGGCTTCTCATTCCTCCTGATCACCAGCTTCCATCTCCCTCATTTCACCCAGTCCAAAGAAGATACACCCTCTGTCCTCTCCAAGAACCCTCATTGGGAGCCCAAAATGGGAAATAATGACAGACTTCCAGGCATGCTCTAGCAGTTGTTGGATCTTGATCTCAAAGAGAGTTCCAAGTGGGAAAGCAATGGTGAGGAAGTGCTCTCTGCTTTAAAATGTGCCCAGGCATATAAGATTCTTCTTTGCAGCAAACCTAAAGATACACTTGATTTGATTCATACATAAAAGAAGAGCAAAATCAGAGTGGTAGCAGAGTATGTGTGCATGTGTGTGTGCATGTGTATGTTTCTAAATCTGAGAAAAGGGTGTTGCTGAGTACAGTTAGATCTTCTTTCAATTTGTATCTTTTGTTTGTTACTATTTTCTATTTCTTTTTTTTTTCAGTTTTCTGTGCCAGACCTGGGGTTTGAACACAGCCTGGGACAGTCCTTGATTTTTCTTTATTTTTTTCTGGAGGCTAGCAATTTACCACTGGAGCCATAGCTTTACTTCCAGCTTTTTTGGTAGTTAATTGGAGATGAGTCTCCCAGATTTGCCTACACAAGCTGGCTTTGAACCATGACCCTCAGATATACTCCTGATTAGACAGGATTACAGGTATGAACCATTAGCACCAGGATTCTCCATTTCTTTTTATGTATTTATGTATTTATTTATGTACTTATTTAATTATATATTTTAATATTTGTCCAAAGGAGTTGCCATTTAACAAAGCAGTTTATGAATAAAAACATATCTTTTCTTTTTGCCAGTCCTGGGGTTTAATCTCTGGGCCTGGGAACTGTCCTTGGCCTCCTCAAGGCTAACATGTTACCTTTTTTTTTTTTGTCAGTCGTGGGGCTTGAACTCTGGGCCTGGGAGCTGTCCTTGTGCTCATCAGTTCAAGGTGAGTGCTCTACCACTTGAGCCACAGTGCCACTTCTGGTTTTGTAGTGGATTATTGGAGATAAAAGTCTCATGGACTTTCCTGCCCCGGCTGGCTTTGAACCATGATTCTCAGATCTCAGCTTCCTGAGTAACTAGGTTTATAGGCATGAGCCACCAGCACCCGGCTACATGTTAACATTTTGAACCACAGCATCACTTCTGGTTTTCTGGTGGTTAATTGGTGATAAGAGTCTCACACACTTTCCTGTCCAGGCTGGCTTCAAACTGTGATCCTCATTTCACAGCCTCCTGAATAGCTAGAATTACAGGCATGAGCCACTGACACCCAACTTACAAATGTATCTTGATAACTATTGCCCCTTTCAATATTCTCACCCATCCATCCCCTACCCACCTTTCACTAACTCCTTTTAAAGAGCTTAGTATTAGCACAAAAACAGGCCTGAAGACCAATAGAACAGATCAGAGGACCCAAAAATAAACCCAAAAGCCCACAGCCATTTAATATTTGATAAGAGAGCCAAAAACAATCTGGAAGAAAGACAGATTCTTTAACAAATAGTGCTGTCAAAACTGGATATACACATGCAGAAAACTCCATTTCTTTTATTACAGCTAAAGTCCAGACCCTCATCCATAAACTGGTACTTAAAATGTTGCAACAATGTCCTTAGTAGCCCATTGTGTGCCCAGGATCTGATTATCTAAGCAGATTATGTCCTCCCCAGGATTAGCATACTATTCAACTGATGTCAGTCTAAACTGTACTTAGGTGTACCTTTATTTTTCACCCTATCTTGGGTATTTTATATGTTTTTTATTGTAAAAATACTACAGAGGGGTTACAGTTACATGAGTAAGGTAATGAGTATATTTCCTCTCAAGCATTGTTACCTCCTCTTTTGTTTTTCCCCACCATCTCATATGTGTAGAAGAAGCAGAAAAGGTCAAAAGCTATGTCCATATGACCATATAAAATGATGTTAAGCGAAATGAACCCCAAGGTAGGAACACAAGGGATTTTTTTCTTTCTTGCTATTGTTTTTAACGTATTTATAATGCACTTTATGACTTTTTGGTTTCTTTTGTATGTTCTTCCCCACACTATAACCCTATCTTGTTTTAAATACATTAAAAATATTTTTTTCTAATATAATCAAATACCTAAAAAAGTTTACTGAATTGCCATCAAATTCCTTTCTCCCCCGGAAGGAATATTTATAGTTTTAGAGCTAAAAAGCAAGGAAATTACAAGTTTTATAGTTGACTATAACTCTCTCATATATATACAACTTGAAAATGCATGATTATTAACAGCATGTCACATAAAAGCCAACGATAGTTTTGTGGGCAACACGTGGGAGAGAATGAACTTCCATGTTCTCTTTGTTATTCTCGGATGCTTCTTGTCTGGGCCTCCTGAATCTGTATAAACTTTTTTTCTGTATAGTTAATTTAAAACTTTGGTGAATAAGGAGTATGTCTGCAAGTGTTTCGCATGAGAAAATAACTGTTACCTGTATCTATCCCTTCAGATCTATAACCGATACCTATCTAGAGAGCAGCTAAGATGTTCTAGGCTGAAATCATTAACTAAAGGATTTCATAAAGCCATCACCACCTTCATTTTATCTCTTCTTGTGGTTAATAACTCACCCATAGGAATCTTACACTTTTCTCTAGCTTTTATCTTGGCTCAAGTATCATCATGTATATTCAATCTCTTCCATTTGTTCTTACAATTCCTCTGCTTTGTTTACTTTCTGTATCGATAACAGCAAAATGTTGTTGAGGGCTAGTTCTATTCAAAAACACAAGGATGAAGGAAGTTCTCAAAGGTTTTCTATTTTTGAAGGAAAAATGAATTAAAAGAGTCAATACCTAATTACAAATACAATTCTGAACTGCAACCACACATAATTCAAGCATTTAAGTGACTTCTTTCTGGCCCTATTGATTCTGCAAAGAAACTATATCCCCTGATATGCCCCATTACTAATTAAAGACATAATCTGAGTTAGTTTCACTTCAGCATTTCATCCAACATTGTTGCCCCAAGAATTCTAATTTCATTCATAAATTCTTCATTTATTTAATATATGTGTACTGAACTTTTGTAAGTATGGATTGAAGTTTAAAAATATAGAAGCTCAAATCTGTGGACTTTTTCAAACCACTACTTTCCTATCCCCAGTAAAATAAGAGCAAATAATAGAATTCCTTGCTGCCTGGGCAGTTTGAAAGCATTCTTGAAGTGACTGATACCTATATCTCTGCTCAGGAAGAATCTTCTGCATTCTTTCTACTGGCAATCTCAATTACTTCCATTATTTTTAAGTAATTACCACATGCAAATGCACATGAAATCTATAAACTCAGCTGTTTCCTTCCTTAAATTCTCAAATCACTTGATTTGAGAACATTTTATTACACAAAATATCTTCAAAATCCAACTCAGATACAAATTTCCCTTGGGGTTTCCCATAGATTTAAACCTTGTTGTGCATATAGTTACTAACACTGAAAACTTAAGACATTTTGTCTCCTCCTCTATTGTATCTACTGTATCCCCCCTCCTGTACCTTCCCTTAGAGTTTAGTTAATGCATTATCACAGTGAATTTGCAATCTGTCCCTTCCTCCATATTTCTGCCATTACACCCTACAGGCCAGAATTTTATTAGATGATGTTTAAATGATTGCCACCACTGCAATTCTACTATTGGTACTGATCTTCAGTTATTATTCTAGAACACAAAGCAGAGCAATAAGGATTCCCTCTTATCTTAGAATCTTGGGAGGGATCATTATCAACTACCTGATTGATTTAAAGTATATTTATAAATTTTTAAAAAATCTTCAAAATCTAACCTTACTTTCTCAAGCACTTGCACAGCACAAATTTTCTCTAATTTTCAAGAGCAACATATATTTTCACTGTAGTGACATTGAATATTTGAGGCTGTTCTATTTAGTGTGACAAATTGGACTTGAAATGCAGATTGACCTTTTAACTATACTAAGCTCTGTACTACTCTTCTCTAATACATAAATTGTGAATAGAAATAGCTTCCTGAAGATTAGTCGAAAGATGACTAAATAAGGTGTGTTTATGAAGCCCTGAATACATATCCTGATATAAAATTAATGTTCACTAAGTGGTAAGTATTTAATGTTGTTTATTTGTTTCTGACTATTTTAATTTAGCACTACATTGTGACCATTTCTCCATGCTGTCAACTATTCTTTGAAAATATGATTATTGACTGCTTCATAGTAATACATCACATGGATATACCTTAATTTATTTACCAACTTCTCATTGGTGGATATTCATTCTTTTCAAATATGTCTTCTTTTAAATAGCACTGTAATAAATATCATAACACATAAATCATTTAGAATACCTCCAATTTTTTCTCCTGGATCTATTACAGGAAGTAAACAAATTTTAATACTCTAAAAACTTTTGCTAAATTACCTCCTAGAGAAATACCAACTGGTGTTCCCATTGGAAGTGCATGTAAGTTTCTATTACTGTACCATTCCAAACATGAGAAGAATATTCTTTCTGACTTCCTGTTTTATTTTGTTTTGTTTTTTTTATAACCAAGCACTCTCCAATCTTTTCTTTAGATTCTTTGTTTTTGTTTTTGTTTTGTTTTGTTTTGGTCATAGGGCTTGAACTCTGGGCCTGGGTGCTGTCCCTCAGCACTTCAGTTCAAGGCTACCACTCTACCACTTGAGCCACAGCACCACTTCCAGATTTCTGAGTGGTTTATTGGAGATAAGAGTCTCATGGACTTTCCTGCCCAGGCTGGCTTTGAACAGTGATCCTCAGATCTCAGCCTCCTGAGTATCTAGGATTACAGTCATGAGCCACTGGTGCCCAGCATTAGATTCTTTTTGGAACAGAACAAAAGCTTGTCTCTAGCTTGAATATTAGAAGGTAATAGTGATACTCCCACTGTCTTTTGGTATCATCAAAACATATCATACATTTCAAGTATTGTCAAAAGCAGTCACCTTGTTTTCCAGCCATGTCCAAATAAATGAATAAACCAATAACCCCTACAATGCCACCCATCAACAAAATCAAAAACACTGGGGCTGGGAATGCTGCTTAGTGGTAGAGTGCTTGCATAGCATCCATGAAATCCTGGGTTTGATTCCTCTGTACCACATACACACTTAGCCAGAAGTGGTGCTGTGGCTCAAGTGGTAGAGTGCTAACCTTGAGGAAAAGAAGCTCAGGGACAGTACTCAGGCCCTGAGTTCAAGCCCCAGGACTGGCAAAAAACAATAAACTAAAAAAATATAATTATCTATCTATCTATCTATCTATCTATCTGTCTATCTATCTATAACTGACATTTCCTAACAAATGGGGTAGTGTCATCCTTTCTGATGGAGGCATAGAATTTTGACACACACACACACACACACACACACACATCTATATCTATATCTATCTATCTATCTATCTATCTATCTATCTATCTATCTATCTATCTTATCACATTTTCTCAATTGATTCATCTACTTGTTGGGAGCCAAAAGTTGAGTCTCTCAACATGATAGGCTTGGCTATCTCACTGGAACATCTTGAGGCTGAGTTTACAGAATCCGACCCTCATCCTGCCCTAAGCAAACATCCTGAAACTGCTAATGACCACTCTTTCCCCCTGCCCTAAGCAAACATCCTGCAGCTGCTATGGCCAATGAAAAAGCTTCCTTAACGGCCAATGAAAAAGCTTCCTTATTCCAAGCATATAAATACCCCTGTGTGAAAAATAAAAATTTGCAGCTTGATCAGAATCCTTGTCTTGCTGTCATTCTTCATGTCTCTTGTCCCTTCATTCCTTCTCTCTTAGGTTCACTGCCCTCGTTGACGTCCTGCAGGTCGGGACATCTACTGAGGTGTATCTGGGTTGGTTCCATTACTTAGCTATGGTGAATAATGCTGTGATAAACATAGTTGTTCTGGTAGCCTTAGTATGGCCTTGTTTGTGACTGGGTAAATGCCCAAAAGTGGAATTGATGGGTCATAAGGGAGCTCTATGTGGAGTCTTTTGGTTGAACAAGTTTACACTCCCTCCAACAATGCAGTAGGGATCCCTTTTGGCCACATCCCTTCTAGAATGGAAAGACTTGGAAAAATTTATATTAAGCAAAGTAAGCCAGACTCAAAGCAATATCGGTCCCATGATTTCTCTTATTTGCAATAACTAGTATACATTTAGGATTATCTTACCAGACAAGCGGAAAAGCTATGTACATACGACCATATAAGATGATGCTAAGCAAAATGAACCCCATGATAGGGACACTGAGAGGTTCTTTCTTTGTCACTTTTGCTGTTAATGTACTATGTGATTTTTTTTTGTTTCTTTTGTATGTTCTTCCCCTATTGTGTAACCCCTGTTTTCACTGTATTTGATTCCAGTGCCCTGCATCTTGTATATACATTTTTCTAATTTGGGGAGAGGAATGGAAATATCAAATTGCTGAAACAAAGGTACAGGTTGACCCATTGTAACAATGAGATGTACAAGACACTATGTTGAAAATGAACTGTACAACTTCACAGGGTGGGGGTGGGAGGAGTTGGAGAGGTGGGAAGGGAAGGGATAGTAGGGAAAAAAACAAAGGAGGGTGTAACAATGTTCTATAGGAAATGTACTCATTATCTTACTCATGTAACTGTAACCCCTCTGTGCAGTATTTTTACAATAAAAATAAAGAAAAACACAAAAAACACTGACATTCAACATTGGAGCATTCCATATTCCCTGACATTCATTTCCCATGCCCTGCCCTCAAAATGTAAAATTTCATATTCCATGAAAAGGGTGGAAAGGATGATACTACTCAACTGAAAATTACTCTAGCTCAGTCAAGGCATTGATCATTGCTATAAATGGTTCTCATGTAGCATCAAGAAATCTGTTAAACCCCAAAAATCTCATCAGTCCTATTTACCAACTACTGAAAGAGGAGATAAAGTCTAAATGACTTGTGTACTGTTTATTAGCCAAGAAGTATAGGATAACATAGATTGTGTTTTAATAGGCATATTTTTGTCATACAGCTGTTATCTCTTTAGGGTCAAGAATGTTGTAATCACTCAAAAACTGTAAAATAAAAGGGGAAAAGAGAATAAATACAAACCAACTTCAACTCTCAACTGCTTTCATTTAAGCCGAAAGCCTTAGAATAGCTCTCCAAATTCTGATTAAACCTCCTCTCAATAGGTTTAATTTGCATTTATTAGATTGATGGTAGATAAAGACAGTTTTCAATTTCATTATTAGTCATTTTTTATCATTCTTTTGTGAAATGTAGCATAATGTGGTTGGTGCATTATCTCAAAATGTTTAAAGTTTCATGAATTCTTTGGCTCAACAAGATTGCTTTCGGTCACTTTAACTAAGGAATTATAGGAGTAAAGAAATAAAGCAAATGCATTTTAAAATGATTATTCCAACAGGAGTTTTGCCTCAAGAAGAAAATAAACATGGGATTAATTAAACACACTATGGCACATTTATTTATAAGGTTCCATTCAGTCATTAAAACTGCCAACATGGAAGAATGGTGACGCACAAAGAAACTGTTTATGAGACATCATTGTTAGGTAATAACATTGCTACACAATTATGTATGGAATGCTACCCCTGCTCCCCTGTTGACATTGGCCCTGTTATCATCAACTATTTTCCCAAACCACCTTGAGGTTACCTGTGACCTCTCTGCTGTAAAATCCAGCCCTCAGTTCCCAGGACTCTTCTTGACCTATCAGCAATGCTGACCTATCAGCAGCATTTGACCCAGATGACTAAATCTCTTGAAATAGTGTCAGTACTTGACCTTGTAGATTAGCCACATGCTCTTGTCTTTAGTCACTGCACTGCCTTATTCTTTTTTCATGTTATTTCTTTGTATCTCAAATTTTAACTTAGGATTTCCCCTTTTCCTGTCCTTGATTCTGTCTTTTCTGTCTTTACTCCCCAGTAGGTTATTGCACATGGTTGTGGCTTAAATACTATCTGTATATAATTAAGGACCCCTCCCAGATCTATCCCTAATCTGGACCTTGTAGTTATGATGAAACATACCCACACTGATTCTTCTTATATTTAATCATGGACTTGAAATCTAAAACCACAAACAGGATTCATAACATATAATGGACTCACAAAAGTTAAAAGAATAATGTATTTAAGAGGTGGTGAACATGGAAAATTTTAATTGCTCTTGGGAGGGGAAATTGATGCAAGATATTAGGATTATCAAGTGAAGCTTAAAATATACAAATTCTACAATCCAAGTCCTAGACAATATATCTCATAGTTATCCCAGGAAACATGAGTAATATTCATAATTTTCAGCAGCAAGAAACTATAACACATATATTGATCACAGGAGACCAGTAATCAGTAATTGATGAATATTAATATGATAAGGTATTCTATAACAGAATACAAAGAAGCAACTCTGTGTGTAATGATATAATAGAATCTTAGATATACAATACTGAGTGATAAAAACAAGTCTTATTTTGTATGCATATGGTTCCATTTATATGAAGTTTCAAAACTGGCAATATTGTTTTAACTGTAATCTCTCTGTCTCTGTCTCTTTGTCTCTGTCTCTCTCTCTCTCTCTCTCTGGAACTGGGGATTGAACCCAGGATTTTGCACTCGTTAGGTAAATCCTTCGCCACTGATCTATATCCCAACCTGAAACTAGCAATATAAAAATTCATTATTCAGGAGCAAAAGAAAATATATGGAGAAAAGCAAGGAAATGTAAACATGAAAGTTAGAGTAGTGTTTATCTCTGAATAGGATGGAGGATATTGTCAGGGATGGCAGTCTCAGTGTGGATAAAGTCAGTGAGTTATGCATGCCTATATCTACATTTGTTATCAGTCTTTATAAATTGTCAGGGCATCACAATGACTTTATAATCTGTATAAAATTGTGACAGATGACAGGCACTGGTGGCTTATGCCTATAATTTTAGCTACTCAGGAGGCTGAGATCTAAGAATCATGATCCAAAACTACCCTGGCCAGGAAAGTCTGTGAAATTCTTATCTCCAACTAACCACCAAAACACTCATGTCTGAAGGAATAGAATACTAGCCTTGAGCCAAAAAGCTCAGGGACATTTGCCAGGTCTTAAGTTCAAACCCTAGGACTCTCTCTCTCTCTCCCTTTCTCTCTCTCTTTCTTTCTTTCTCTCTCTCTTTCTCTCTCTCTCCCCCTCCCTCCCTCCCTCTGCCTCCTTCTCTCTCTCTCTCTCTCTGTCCCTCTGTCACACATGTGCACATACACACACACACACACACACACACACACACACACAAAATGGGATTTTTTTAGTATCAAGTTGTTATTGTAAAAAAACTGAGCTTAGATCATATAATTGTTATGCATATTGACTATATTGGCTGAGATAATCTGCTTCTTAATTTCATTGAGAAGAGTACTCAGGGTTCTTCTCAATGTTGTCATTTCTACATGACTTCTTCCAGGTTCTGAGAAATTCTTCATTCTTTCAGACTTAGAGTACGGAAAAGTTAGAGTTAATTCATATTAATGTTAATTCAGTAACCCTGAGTTACTGAAGCAATTATGATTCCCCTTTGTTTATACCTCTGTAAATAGTCCTTTTTTAAATGAGTCCTCCTTAAAGTAGTCTATTTTGAGAGAACCATCTAATTCTTCTTGAAATCTTGCATAAAATTAAGGAATAGAAACAGAAAGGAAGATGGTATACCCAGTGTTTAAAAGACATTATTTCAGAGAGACATAAACTTTTAAAAATTATAACCAGATAAGTTGTTTTGTTGCATCTTAAAAGATGGAAAACAATGATAGGAAGAAAAATGCAGGTCTCAGTTCTTGGATATTTCACCTCCTCTGTGACACCTTCCACAGGGATATGGCAACTTGATTTCTCTTAGTGCAAGTATATAGGATAAGCTGTGGAGTAAGAACTCAGAAGCAAGAGATCCATGACTTAGCAAATCAGTGGTAACTGCCTTGTTGAGATTCACCTTGGGGTGCATACTGAGGGGATACCTAGGTATGGCTCTTTAATGCTACAAGTCTCACATCCCAATGTGCAGATCCTAATTTTATCTAGTGTGCCCATCGGCAAAGTGAATTCTGTATGGATATCAGGCTGAGACGTAACAAGGTATGACAAACTAAATGAGAATAGAGTTAAGCAGCTTTTCTTGCTGCTAATAGTTTATTGCTGCACTATTCACATGGCCAATTTATGAAAATGTTCCAGATGTCCTTAAGTGGATAAATAGATAAAGAAAATGATATATATATATATATATATATATATAATTTTATTCACCTACCAACAAGAATGATAAAATGTCATTTGCAAAGAAATGGGCAGATCTGCAAAAAAATGTATTAAGTCAGGCTCAGAGAAACAAAGGATGCATGTTTCCTCTCATAAGTGGAAGTTAGATCTAAGTTATAAATATATATGTAAATATAAACAGGGTTTTGCATATATACATAAATATATGAACTTAAAGTATGGTAGATGCAGGGAGGACTCCAATGATGTAATGCCTTTAAAGAACAAATTTATAGTTTAACAAAATTAAAGCCAGGCACCAATGGCTCATGCCTAGAATACTGGCTACTCAGGAGGCTAAGATCTGAGAATCACAGTTAGAAGCCAGCATGGACAGGAAAGTCTATGAGACTCTTATCTCCAATTAACCACTAGAAAACCAGAAATGGAACTCTGGCTCAAAATGGTAGAGCAATAGTCTTGAGCAAAAAATCTCAAAGACATTGCCCAGGCCCTGAGTGAAACCCCACAACCAACAACAACAACAACAAAAGGAACCTCAGGAAGTTGGAACTGGTGTTATGAGAGAGAATTGGAGATAGAAAGGGTGGAAGAATACAATTATAATATTCAACCTATGCATGTGAAAATAGAGCTATGTAAATTGAGGGGATATCTGGAATTGGGAGAGATGGCATCGACCAAATTGTATTGCACTCACAAACTGACATATTGACTTGAAACTCCTTTGTACAACTAATGGATAAATAAATAAATAGTATTGATTTGAATCCACATCACCACTCATTGTTTCCCATCATACTGTTCAAGACCTTTAGCAGAGGCTCTTATTGCACTCTAGGCAAATATCTACTTTCATTTTACAAGAAGTTTTCTTTAGTGTTTAGCTCTACATCTTTTAAAACTTAGTTTTTGTATGTTGTTACTCTACCCATTGTGATCCCTAAAATTTCTCCCTGTTTAGCAACATCTGAAGTTTTCATTAGTGTGCTAGTCTGCTTTTCTTGGAGATAATAAGCAAAGACTTGGAATAAATAATTGATGGCACCCAGTCATCACATATTATATATATATATATATATTTATATATATATTTATATAAATATATACACACACTTTTTTATTGTAAAAATATTGTATAGATGGGTTACAGTTACATGAGTAAGGTAATGAGCACATTTCCTATGGAGCATGGTTATGTCCTCCTTTGTTTATCCCCTACCATCCCTTCCCTCCCCACCTCCCCAACTCCTCCCCCCCACCCCCCAAATTTTAAACTTAGTGTCATGTACATCTCATTGTTACAATGGGTTAACCTATATCCTTATTTCAGCATTTTGATATTTCCATTCCCCTTCCCAAATAAGAAAAAATGTATATACAAGATGCAGGGCACCGGAATCAAATACAGTGAAAATAGGGGTTATACCATGGGGGAAGAACATACAGAAGAAACAAAAAAAATCACATAGTACACTATAAATACATTAAAAAACAATAGCAAGAAAGAAAAAACCACTTGTGTCTCTACCTTGGGGTTCATTTTGCTTAGCATCATCTTATATGGTCATGTGTACATAGCTTTTGACCTTTTCTGCTTGTCCCAGACAGTTTTATGTTACTACAAATACCATTTGTGGTTTTGCACATGCTCATAGTCTTTCATTCTATTGTCAACCTATTTGAAAAGTGTTCCTTTTGAATTGTCCCTCAGGTGAAAAACATCTTCTTTAAGGTATTTAGTGTGTAGGTCTTTGCTGACATCATCTGATGTCATGTGCAAGTCAATATGATGCAGAAGTCTAAAATCATAAATCTTTGGAGACTCTCAGAATGTATAGCTACTACATAATTTAGTCTTTTCAACACTGATAACTACAAAATAGTCTACATCTCTCATGAGAAATTGAAACTCATTTACAGAAAGTTGATGATACTTCTGGCCCTAGGATTCTGGAATTCCTACTTCTGATACCCAATTTGCTGTTGTAACTTCTCAAAATATGTTACCTTGAGTTATGGTATTAGAAGTTTTGATGACAACCCTAAAACTTTTCTGAGACTTTTAACTCAATGTTTGAAAATGGAAATTAGAAACATTGTATGTGTCTGGGCATTGATTTTTTTTCTCGACATTGTTTGTAGTGGCTCTTCCTGATACTAAGCCAGATGTTAAAGGAAAGTTAGTGATCAAATGAAAAGTAAATTTGGTAAATAATCACTTGCAGGCAGCGTATGCAGGCAGATATGGTGCATCTTTCTGTTGGCTCAACAGAATGCATACCATAATTCGGAGTCAGCTGGGCTGTTATTAATGTTAGTAGTTTATTCGTTGTGAGTGGGCTGTTCCAGCTGATTTTCTGCTTCATAGGAGAGGTTTTACTACCCACTACCTTAGGCTAGGTCCTCTCCCTTCTACTGCTCAATGATTGAAACCTTAAATTCATCCCAAGGCCACGGAGACCTCTGACCTCTATTAGCTGGCACTCAGTTTCTTCTGCAGGGAGAAATGCCAGGAGCTGACAGCATATTCTTCACTTGCTTTGGCCTCTAGGAAGATTTTCAATGGAGGGTTTCTCAGCTTAGCTGAGCTGCTGATTTTTTACTAACTCTAGGGCTTTTTTGTGCATGAGAGCTGTCTCAAGCTCCTGGGCATATATATGTGGTGTGTGTGTGTGTGTGCGTGTGTGTGTGTGTGTGTAGAAGCATATGTGGTGTGTGTAAGTGTGCATGTTTGTGTGTGTGTGTGTGTGTGTCCAGACAAACTAGGACTCTAAAGAGCTGAATGTAGGACAAGGACTATAAACAGTACCTGAGTATTTGTTCTTTAGGTTAGTGTCTCTAGAAATAGTGTCTTAGGACACTATTACAATTAGATGTATAAGCTTAAAGGAAGTTACATATCATCAGTTCTTTTCATCCATGAAGATACTAATAAAAGTAAAAACATATTGGCACAGAATATGTAATATTCTGGAAAAGTAAAAAGGCATATTCTTACACGCTAAGACATCTTTCTCTGTCTCATGAGCCATTTAATTCTCCATTAAAGTTTGTTCTCCAAAATTTTTATATGATTAAAGTACACACTTCTTTTCTTAAATTCTTTCTTTCTTTCTTTCTTTCTTTCTTTCTTTCTTTCTTTCTTTCTTTCTTTCTTTCTTTCTTTCTTTCTTTCTTTCTTTTTTGCCAGTCCTGGGTCTTTAACTTAGGGCCTTGGTGCTGTCCTGGGCCTCTTTTTGTTCAAGGCTAATGTTCTACCACTTGAGCCACAGTACCATTTCTGGCTTTTTTAAGTGGTGTATTGGAGATAAGAGTTTCACAGGGACTTTTCTGCCTGGTCTAGTTTCAAACCATGATCCTCAGATCTAAGCCTCATGAATAGCTAGGATTACAGGCGTGAGCCAGCAGTGCCCAACTAACACACACACTTTTTTTCCATATAGCACAGTTTAAAGAAAACTATAATCTATTTCAGGTGAAATTTTTATGAATTTTTAAATAATAAGCAGGAAGAAGAGCACTCTTTTTTGGTTTATATTAGCAAACAATTTTTCTGGTATTATTTTATTATCTTTAAGTAGTTGTACAAAGGAGTTGCCACTTAACAAAGCAGTTCATGAATACAGTGCATCTTGATCAATATTAGTAAACGTTTATATAATTGTCATTGCTAATCAAAGATAAAAATAGAAAATAGCTCAAGTCACTTTTCAAGTTATAGAACTTACTGCATGTATCTTACCATTTCCCTTATCTCTCAGATTCCGATTCCTGACCACAAGAACTAAACCGAAGGAGCAAAGAAAATGGGAAATAAGAGCTCAACTTTGTAGGTAAAGCTTGACTGGAGAATGTATTTCTTTGAGATTTGAAGCCAAAATGAGACTTGTTCTCAGAATTAGTCAACATGAATTAGTCAACATGACTTGTTTTTTTTTATTTATCATATAGTGTAATGGTTAACTTTATATGTCAACTTAACTTGGATATGATATGCCAAGTTATATGGTATTTCCTGCCCAGGATAACTTCAAACTGCCATCCTCAGTTCTCAGCCTACTGAATAGCAAAGATTATAGACATGAGACCCCAATGTATTACTTCATGTTATTTTTTACAAGGACAGATTTGTTTTGAGAACATCATTCTCACAGATTTATAAATTACCTGTAGCTGATTTTCTTCCACAAATGTAATATTGAGTAGTTGCAATCACAGTCTGAAGGACCCATGAGATAACAGAATAAACCTCTAAGATATCTATTCCTTATTTCTCAGAACATGGAATGTGTGATCTTAGGTGGTGAAAGAAGCTTTGTACACATGACTAAGTTAAGAATGTTAGATAAAAGATAATCCTGGATTATCTTGAATGGGACCATGTTGGAGTTAGCGTAGTCTCTAATTGTTTTCTTATTTCAATTTTTTCCAAGAAAAGAGATACTTAGAGATTCTATGTTGCTACATTTGAAAATGAATGAAAAGGACATAGTTCAGGGACTGTGAGTGGTTTATAAGATGTGGTTCATGCTTGTAATCCTAGCTACTCAGGATCACAGTCAAAGCCAGTCTGGACAGAAAAGTCTGTGAGACTCTTATCTCCAATTACCCAGCAAAACACTGAAACTGTGGTCTGGCTCAAGTGGTAGACTAGCAAACCTTGATTGAAAAAGCCAAGTGAGAACTTGAGGCTTTGAGTTCAATTCTCAGTAAGGCAGGGGGGAGAAGAAAGAAGAAGAAGGAGGAGGAGGAAGAGGAAGAGGAAGAATAGGAAGAGATTTTCCTCTAGACACGCCAAGAACATTAGCTTTTCCATATCTTTATTGTACAGCTTCTGGCATCCAGAACTGTAAGATAAAATTTTGTGTGTTTTATTTGCATGCATTAGTTGTACAAAGGGGATTATATTGTTATATTTCCACACATGGTTACATGTATAAAATTCATATCCTCTATAATGCTCTCTATCCCTTTTTTAAAAAATAATTTCAACTGACCTCATGGCTTTATTTTCAATCATGCAAATAAAAATTTGCACCATATTCATTCTATGCACCCTCTATATATTAAATTTTCCTCCTCCCCCTGGTACTCATCCACCCTCGACAGATAAAAATTCACATCTTGTAAGCTTATTATAACTTATTATAGAAATAGTATGAAACTACTGAGGGGTGCCTGGGTTGGTTCCATATCTTAGCCATGGTAAATAATGCTGCAATAAACATAGTTGTGCTGGTAGCTTTAGTGTGGTCTTGTTTGTGATCACTTGGGTGAATGCCCAAAAGTGGGATTGCTGGGTCATAGGGGAGCTCTATGTGGAGACTTTTGAGGAAACTCCATACTACTTTCCAAAGTGGTTGAACAAGTTTACACTCCCACCAACAATGCAGTAAGGTTCCCTTCTGTCCACATCCCCTCCAGCATCTGTTGTTATTAGAGTTCTTGATTTTTGCCATTCTAACTGGAGTGAGGTGGTATCTCAATGTTGTTTTGATTTGCATTTCTTTTATGGCTAGGGAGGTTGAGCATTTCTTCATGTGTTTATTGGCCATCCTTCTTTCCTCTTCAGAGAAGTTTCTCTTTAACTCTTTAGACCAATTATTTATTGGGCAGTTGTTTCTTTGAGGATTTATTGTTTTAATGTTGGTATAATTTGTGGAGGGGAAGGGAAAAAACAAAACATTATAAATAGGGATACACGTGTTCCCAGGGGAGATGGGAAGGGATAGGAAGGGTAAACAAAGGAGGAGGCAACAATGCTTGATAAGAAATGTACTCATTATCTTGTCCATGTAATTGTAACTCCTCTGTATGGTATTTTCACAATAAAAATAAATTTTAAAAAATTAAAAATAGTAAGAAACTAATGCAACCTGTAAAATCTAACTTTAAAAACTAATGAAACATATTTGCCATTTGATCCTTGGAATGTAAGTTTGCTAACCCTTAACTATCAAACATAGTCTCTTAGACTTGGTCCAGACCAGTTAGAGTCTTGGAGGGACAAGGAACAATGTTGTGCTTGCTCGAGGTTTTCTGTGTGAAGACCTAGATATTTCCAGTGGTAATATTCAAATCTTACTGAAAAAAAGTGTTTTGAAAAAACATGTCAGTACTGGGTTTGGAACCAAAGGCCTTGTGTTTTTCTTAGCAAGTGCTGCAGCACTTGAGCCACATACCAACCCCAGATGATCTTCCATGCTCATTACTTTGTTATTCCCATCCAACTATTCTTTGCTCTTTTGTCTTTGTACAAAATTTATATGTGTGTGTGTGTGTGTGTGTGTGTGTGTGTATGCTATGCCACTCCATGTTACCTTAAATAATTTCCTGCTCCCTCATCTGCTTTTTGCACCACTGTTTACTAATCATATCACTTCCTGTAAAACTTCTCTGCTCCCATATGTTTTACACTTTCCAGGAAGCCTGCAGTATACAATTTACATTAACATGCAATTTCTCCTCTCTATGATGATGTTCCCTGCTAACATTCACTCTTAGATACAGAAGAGGAAGTTCTTGGGTGACATATCTTTGAATTATACAGGACAGCTTGGCAGGTACCAAAATTTTTCTACTGGCAGATTGATTGTCTCAGACAATTCTAAAAACACAGCTGTCCCCAAGTGATTTAATTTGCTTGATAGTAAATCCATTGTAATCTACTCAGATAACAACTTGCTATTTATATCAAACTAGTATTCAATTTTGAGATGTTAAATATAGGATCTTCCACATTTCCTGACAGTCATTTCTAATAAACCATGGCATATGTGAGAATGACCATTTAACTTTATAGAGAATCAGCTGCAAGGCAAAAAGGTTCAAGACACCAGGTCAGATACAAGCCACTAGACAGACCTCTATTTCTAAACTAAATAGAGCATTAGAACAATTTTAGAGCTAACAGAGACCTTATAGGTTACCATTGCAATCCTTTTTATTTTAGAAGTGAGAGAACTGACAAAATGTGGTGTTCAGACATACATTCAAGGTCACACAGACATTAGGAGAGGGAAAATCATGCTGGAACCAAGGCTCTGGTTTTGGCCCACAGGGTCAGTGTCCTGCATGTCTCAACCTGAAGCAGATCCAGAGAGTCTACTCTGGACATCGAAAGTGTTCTCATTAAAAAAACAATAGACTTACTGCTGTGAACTCATGGCTCACATCTATAATCCTATCTAATCGGGGGGCTGAGATCTGAAGACTCTGGTTTGAAGCCAGCACAGAGAAATAGATCTGTGAGACTTATCTCCAATTAACTAGCAATATAGAAGTAGAGGTGTGGTTCAAGATGACAAAATGCTATCCTTGAATTAAAAAAAAAATCAAGCAAGAGACTAAAGCCCTAAATTCAAACCTAAGTACCAGCCTTGAGCAAAACAGCCGACTAAGAGCAATCCTCCCAAGTCCTGACAAGCAAATATAAAATAAGAAATTGACTTACTCCTTTGGGAACCTCAAAAAACCATGTTGTTTTATGTCAACTGCCTGAGCAATTCTGGCTAGGACTTTGCTAGGTAAAAGCATGTCAGTGAATGGGCAGGCAGAGAGGATTCAAGGTGTCCCTAAGCTTTAAAGTATGTACAGGAAAAAAATGTTTTTGTTTTATCAAGAGGAAAATTATTCCAGAAAATTTATGAATGCCAATGCTATGAGTAATTAGCTGGCACTCCCCAGGATGGTACTATTTTTGTCGTTGTTCCTCTGTTTTCCCAAGGGCCTTTGCAAAGATCGCATGTTTCTTCCTCTACAAGGATTGGCAACATCAATTAAGAAAGCTAGTAAAGCACATGAAAATTACAGGGAGTAGGAAAGGGGCTCAGTTCTACTCTAGAACCTCAGTAGAGAACTATTGTTTCTTTCTTTTCAATTTTTTTTATTGTAAAGATACTGTTCAGGAGGTTACAGTTACATGAGTAAGGTAATGAGTACATTTCCTATCAAACATTGTTACCCCCACCTTTGTTTTCCCCTAGTATCCCTTAGCTCCCCACCTCCCCAATTCCTTCTTCTCACCCCCCAAGTTGTAAAGTTCATTTTCAACATAGTGTCTTGTACATCTCATTGTTACAATGGGTCAACCTGTAGCCTTGTTTCAGCATTTTGTTATTTCCCTTCCCCTCTCCAAATTAGAAAAAAATGTATATAAAAGATCCAACACACCTTTACTATGATAGGAACTATTGTTACTTTTAGAAATTATAGAAGTTTCAAATCCAAGAAAAAAACAATTGCCAATTAAAGAAACACAATTGACTTTAAATACTACTTGTAAAAGCATATTTTGGTTATTATATTTGACATATGACTAAAGTTTTGACCATAGGTACCATTCACATTGTGTATGTCATTCCATGTACTGGAATGGACACTTAATATGGCCAATGAATTCATGTGAACATGCATAATAATAAGGCAAGAGTATCCTAGTAATTTTACATAAAAGATCTCTAAGTAGTTTTGTAATTGTATCAGTTATCTTTCTAAGTAGGAGGTAAGGTTTATTGTTATTAATTGAAAAATTAATCATACTCAAGAGGAAAACCACCTGGTACAAAAACAAGGTTATATAAGTCACCTTTCATTAAAATGATAAAATACCACAAAATATCTTAAATTACATATTAACCCTCTAGTTATTAAACTGTGTCAACTTAATAAAATTGGTGTTGAAATATTATTTGGTATCTTTCACTCCACAGTATCATATAATACAAGTTGTTGAATCATTTATCAAAAAAAAATTTGAGGGATGATCTATTCTGTATCTAGCAATATATCTGGATCTAAAGGATCATTAAGTGTGGTGTCTGCGTTCAAGAACAGTAATTCTCTGTCTGTAGCTTGTAATTGGGTTTTTCCAACATACTTTATTAGCATTGATTTCATAGGTTTCATTTTGTCGTGTCTATATGTGGCATACAATGTACCTAGATCAAACATATCTCATCCCTTCATCCTTTTCCTCCCTCACTGCAACTATTTTGGGGGGGGTGGGGAGGAAAAGGTACAAGTCCTATTGTTTGAACTCAGCGCCTGGGCCCAGTCCCTGAACTTTTGTGCTCAAGGCTAGTGCTCTATCACTTCTGCCTGTATAGTGGTTAATCAGAGATAAAGGTGTCCAGGACTTTCTTGCCCAGATTGACCTCAGACTCTAATCTTTAGATCTTTAGTCTCCTAAGGAGCTAGGATTACAGGTGTGAGCCAAGGGTTAGCCATTCCAATTGTTTTAGGTAAAGACTGATTCCATTTGTCTGATGCCTCCATTGAAAAGAGCACAGTGGATGGTAAAAGAAAGGTCTTGCTTAAGGTCTATGTGGAGTCTACCTGCTGTTCACAGAAAGCATCTTTTACTTCATAAATGAATATAGATCCAAATTGCCAAAGGTTCTATTCTCTAATAAGGTATCTGATTTTCATAATTTAAGTTTCATAATTTACAAATGGATTCCCTCAGCCAGGCTCTGGTGGCTCACATCTGTAATCCTAGCTACTCAGGGAGCTGAAATCTGAGGATCACAGTGCAAAGCTAGCCCAGGCCGTAAAGTTCATGAGACTCTTATCTCCAATAAACCACCAGAAAACCAGAAGTGGTGAGCTATGGTGAGCTAAATAGCTGACAGACAGCACCCAGGCCCAGAATTCAAGCCCCTGACTGACAAAGAGAAAAAAGAAATGGATTCCCTCATGTAAAGGAAAAACAATCTCGCAGGAGCCTGAATTTTTTGTGTGAATTAGATTAAGTGTAGGAGAAAAATCACCAGGTAGGGAAAGAGGAAACTTGGATGTTAGGGTAGCCATAATCGGCACACCACAAGGGATGACAGGGATGCTGTTACTAAGATAGGATATAATATACAAGCTGAGTATTTTCCTGACTTGCCCTAGTTCTAGTGTCAGGTCTGCCATTCACTAATGATATTTGTGAATGAATAGACAAACAATATCGTGCTTCTTCAAACACTCCAATGACTTTGCATCCTCTTTAGAATCAAACCTAAAGTCTTTGCCAAGAGCTACGTGGCCCTACCTGATCTTGCTCCAAATACTTCTCCTCAGTTTATCACTAGCCCTCTATCCTCTTCATGAACAGTTATGTGCAAGCTTAGCCTGACCAGCGATGTGCAGGCTTTAGAAACACTGTAGATTTCCTGGCTGAGCACTCACCTTTATAACTGCATGCTTTCTCCTCTCCATTTAGGTCTCCCTCTCCGGTACCTTTCCCAACATCCTTCTCACAAATTGCTTTACTACTCCCTCACCCTGCTTTGTTCCTCTTCATTATAATTTCACTGCTTGGCTTATGCTGTACATCTGTTTCTTTATTATTTTACTCTGCCCTAGAATGTTAAATATGTGGGGTGAGGGATGTCTTGTTTAATATTTCACTGCATCTCCAGGTTCTAGAGCAGATTCTGGTGTATTATTTACACTTGATAAGTATTTGTTAAATAAAAGTTGAATAGATAAAGTACTCACAACTACTTAAACCCTAATTCCTTATAAAGACCATAAGAGGTGAAAAAATGGAATAAAAGGAAAATGTTTGAAATACATACCATATCACTTCAAGATTATGAATTTTTAAAGACATTAGTATTGACTTAGGTATACCATTTACAAGATCTTTAATAAAAGATACTCTCATGTTATGTTTCTCTGGTTCTTCCTTCAGCTTTCTTAGGTGACACTCATCTCCACTCTATACCCAATTACTTGATATGTTCTTTGATTATAGCTCTTATCACAATGACCATCTCCAATTATAGAAGTAAGCCTCAAGACTGGATGATGAGAGTGTATTGAGAGCTAATTAGGAAGTCAGATATGAACAGAGTGGAGTAAGGTTAAGTGTAGAAATACAGGAAGATCTTGAAGGCCAAATATTATAGTACAAACTAAGCAATTGGTATTTCATCCTAAGGCAACGGATG
This sequence comes from Dipodomys ordii, assembly GCF_000151885.1. NCBI lineage: Eukaryota > Metazoa > Chordata > Mammalia > Rodentia > Heteromyidae > Dipodomys > Dipodomys ordii. The sequence continues at coordinate 3,546,084 of NW_012267300.1, forward strand.
GTCATGAGGTAATTTTAAACTAAGGTGTGACATGATCAGAGTCACATTTTTAAAAGATAAATCAGAATGGCTAACAAAGGATAAAGTTAGGTGGGGAGAACAACATTAGCTATAGGGGTACATTGTAGTATTCTTGTCTAGAAATGACCATGTCCCAATCAAAGGGACCCCTAGAGAGTTCACCTCTCTACATCCTCTAGATTTCTCATTAACAACCAAGGATGAGGAAAGTGGGGGGGGGATTGGATTCATGGGTTTTATATGTAGGTTACTTTCCAATGCTAACTTTGTTTTATGTAGTGAGTCTATAGATACTTATTAGAAGTTGTCATTACAATGAAGTGAAAGCTAGGTATGTCTGCTTAAATGATGCAGGCATCATATACTTATGATTAATCCAACCCTATATTTAGCTATTTGAGTCACTGAAAATGGTTAGGAAGCAACAGGAAGGGAACACAAGGAACTGCAGGTACACTGAAGACACACTCTAACAATTTAATGTTTTCCTAGTATTTATCCTTCCAAGAACCCTCAGGACATTGATGAACTTGAAAGACATCAGAGTGGCCATTACGTGGGTTCAATCTCTCCCCACTCCTAGTCTTCATCTCAAGAGATAGATGAACAAATATGTGGAGTATCATAAATGATATACGGCACAGAGACCTTAAAGGTACTATAATAATTACACATTTACTTAGTCACTAGTATAACCAACATCCAAAAATAATTTAGGATAGATATCTATAGCTTTGTACTTCTCTTGGAGGCACTGGAATACACAGATGAAAATTACTAGATGTGAATTATATTAGAACACAAAGGAAGGAATGACTACCTGAGATAGTCAGGGACTGCACAATAGAGAAAATAACTATGCTTCCTTAGAATTCCACCTCAACAAAGGATCTAAAATGTATTTTAAAGGATAAATGAAATTGGCTAGTCAAGTAAAAGAAGAAACAATATACACAAAACCATAGAAGTGTGAGAACATCTGTGGTCTCCCAGGAATGGCAATGCTCTGCTTCCCAATGCCTAGTTTTTATGGTCCACCCAGGGAAAAGTGAAAGCAAGAAAATTGTGTTCTGACCCAGCCGATTATGGATTCCAAAGCAGCTTCCTCACTACCAACATGAAGACAGATGGACAGTTTCACATACAGGCTTATTCTCTACTTGGCTACTGCAATTAAAGTAATATTTTCCCCCAAGTAAACTATTATTGATTATACAAGCCACAGTCTACCCTAAGAGCTGTAATGCTGTAGATGATGTTTCTTAGTCCTTTGCATGTTGTCTTCCCAAGATTTTTTTTTTACAAATACATACATATTAGCTATTTGATGAATGAAAAAACAAAGTGGTTTCTTATTGTTGCTCTAAATTTATCATTTAGATTAAGCTTTATCCAATAAAAGATTCTATGTTTAAAACAACTTTTGGGTGTCCTCAAAGCCAGCTTACTTTCGAATGTACAGTGATTGAAACCACATGGGGGTGGGGGAGTCCTCCAACAAACCTGTTCTTTACATCTATGCAGGAGCAAACCAAGCTATTGCAATATGCTGTGGTTGAAAGGAGCTGTTCATCATTCTTTCCATGCCTTTAGTAACTAGAAACTGCTCCCTCACTCTCAGAACCAACCTGAACTTGCCTAGCAACAGTATGTAGTTGCTAATAGTAACCATTTTCTGGGGAAATATTTGTTCTAAGTGTTTGGGGTCTTTGTCTTTACAGAAACATAACAGATTGATAGACTTTATGAGTCAGGAATATCTCAATGTCTAAACCTATTCTTTTACCTCTTGTGCATGTACAAATGTGGAAATTTCCTACTGGAAGCAACGTGTACTTATAAAGTCTGCCTTCACCAAACATCTTGATTCATCTATCTATCTATCTATTTATCTCTCTCTCTCTCTCTCTCTCTCTCTCTCTCTCTATATATATATATATATATATATATATATATATATATATATTATACCCAATGTGTGAATTCTACCAAGTGTTACTAATCTATCGAGATTCCTCATCTTCCACAGGTGGGTTTCATGTGGTTTAGCCAGCATAAATTAAGTGGAACTTGAACTCTAACTATTTATTTTTGCTGGTCCTGGGGCTTGAACTCAGGGCCTGGGCTCTGTCTCTGAGCCTCTTTGTGATCAAGGATAGCACTTTACCACTTGAGCCACAGCATCACTTCTGGATTTTTCTGAGTAGTTTATTGAAGATAAGAGTCTCTCAACAGGTGGACCTGTTGCAACAATGAGAAGTACAAGTTGTCATGTCCAAAACGAGCTTTACAATGTCAGTGGGGGGGAAGGGGGAGGAAGGAGAAGGATTGGGATTGGGGGGGAAGGGGGAGGCTGGGAAGGGATGTGAAGGGTAAACAAAGGAGGAGGCTGCAATGCTTGGTAAGAAATGTATGCATTATCCT
>NW_012267300.1:3548578-3618102 GCF_000151885.1 Dipodomys ordii
AGGAGGAGGCTGCAATGCTTGGTAAGAAATGTATGCATTATCCTGCCCATGTAATTGTAACCCCTCTGTACAGTATGTTCACAAATAAAATTAAATTAAATTTAAAAAAAAGAGTCTCTCAGACTTTTCTGCTCAGGTTGGCTTTGATCTGCAATCCTCAGATCTCAGCCTCGTGGGTAAGTAGGATTACAGGCATGATCCACTGGTAAACAACTAATAACAATAATTTATAGAAAGAAATTAAATTTATTGGAAGCTAAATTTATTGGAAGAAAAATCATCCTCTAGGATAATCTTTTAGGCTCTGGTGTCTCATGCCTATAATCTTAGATAGTCAGGAGGTTGAGATCTGAGGATCATGGATTGAAATCAGTATAGGTTAAAAAAATTGCATGAGATTTTTTACTACAATCAACCAGTAAAAATGCTGGATTAGAGGCATGGCTCAAGTGGTGGAGCATCAGTCCCAAATAAGAAAGCCAAACAAGAGCTCAAGTCCCTGGTTTACTAGAAACCCTGGTACCAGAACAAAAGAAAAAAATTAATCTTTGTTTTTGTTTGTTTCAGATTTAAGGCTTCTCTAGTCTCTCCTGCCTCAGAAGTGGCCTCTGATTTTATGGTGTAGACATTTAGTAAGCTCGTTCATCACAAGCTACTGATTTACACCTGTATCACTATCTTTATCGCCATCAGGAATTCATAGATAAGCCTCAGGAAATACTTTAGTCCAACAAGTAAGCAGTTTGGAAAGCTGAGTTATAAGACATTACCTCCCTTTTGGGAAAGTATTGAATATTCCTACTTAAACAACCATGTCTATTTTACGCTTAACATTTCCATTTGTGTATGGAATTCCCTTTCAGTTTTGAATGATATAGAGCCACAGTCAGGCACCTTGTGAAGTTTGACATAACTTCTCAAACTAGTGATCCTTGAGAGGAGGACATTTTGAAAAAATTGCTTTTGAAATAAGATATTTGTAATACTGCTGACTCTAGTGTTCAAAAATTTGTACTTGTACCCTTTGGCAATGAGTATTTAGGGTGTCCTATTATTGATATAAAAAATAAATAGGATGCATCCACTGGATTATTGACATCAATAATAAATAAGATGAGTCCATTGGTTTTTCGCTAAGTAGGTGTGCCATTATTCCTGTAATTCTAGCTAACAAAATTAGACATGAAGGCAGATTTTAACCAAAGACAAAAGAAAAAGAAAAAACTTCCCAAATGGCTAATTATGAGCAATGAGTACACTGTTTTCAAATTTCTGAGAGATTATTAAACACTCACACCCATGTAACCAGCCTCAATCCCTCTGCAGTAAAGTGGTACTGTATCATGGTCCAGGGAAGTCCTAATTGGCCCTTGCCTGGAATTACACTTTCCCTTCAGGTCATGACATTTTCCAACACAGAATATGTCCCTGCAAAGTTGGTGTCAACACTTCAAGACCCAGCAGCCTCAAAGAGTTTTACTTTCCTCAGCTTTTTTACTGAGGCTGACATAAAAGAAGTGAGAAAGAGTACATGACCACACCATAGAGGCTGACTGACAGACTGAGAGAAGAATCATCTACACAACTGAAAAAACTCATAGAGATAAGAGAAATCTGTCAGTGTGAGCTGGCTGTGCACCACTATCCATCCCTTCCATTTGTTGATTTTCCTCTTTGTCTTATTTAAGTCACAGACCCACTGAGTATTAATATTCCATTCAGAACCTGCTTCGCAGTTGGCATTCAATAAGTGTTAACTAACAATAATAACACCATATAGAGCCTCTAATTTCAGAAAGTGAGGTAGAAATTGGTGTTTTGAATCTCCATACTAATGGCATGGGCTTTTGATATCTTTTTTATTTTTTCTCCCACAACATTGTCCACCTCCTGCTGTCTGCTCTTCATTGTACTCTACAAACTAGCTGCTATTAGCTAACCACCCTAATCAGCTGCTGCAAGAGGCAGTAGGCTTTGGACTCCCAGACATGGAAAAACTGCTGCATGCACATGTACACACATGCCAACTCACAAAACCACCACAGAAACCTACTGTCCTACACAGACTGGCTCTGGAGCCTGATGTGGCCTAGGAACAGTACCTGGAACAAGTGTGCTGCCTTCCTAAGAACAGAAATACGCTGCACAGTGTGAGCAAGGAAAGATCACAGATTCTGATCACTAATGATCAGCCACTGCCACAGGTTCAGCTAGTGATCAACATCTACTTGAAATGGTGGAGTTGAAATAGACATTTTGTTAGCATATATTAATAGTAAAAGAGGGTGTCATTGTGATCATTTGACAGATGTGTATACAGTATGCTTTGAACAAGTTCATTCTTCCCTCTGTTACATTGCCTTAATCTTCTTTCTCCTCTTTCCTTTTGTTTAATGGTGCTTGATAGTTCTATCATGCCATCTTCATATACACACACATGTGTGTACATGGTTGTCTGTATGTACTTTGATTTTTAATGCCTCTTTTCCCTTTACTGCTGTCCATTATCCTGCAGAAGAAATGATTTCTTCTTATTCAGAATTTTGCTTGGCATCTAAAACAGAGCAGTTAAGCTTCAAGTCAAACTACTGCTGTCAATTATAAGCTCACTCCTGAGCTGGAGATATCTATGTTTTAAATTGAAGATATTAATAGATTTCCTTTAATTAGATATGAAGGGAAATGCTTATGCCAAGGGAAGGGGAAAGAAGGAATCTGGAGAACTGATCAAGGGGGAAAGAAGGGAGAGTTGAGGTAAACTGGGCTGGGGGGAATTACTCAGAGAGCAGTGAAGACAACAAAAAACACAGACTATTTCTGTTTTGGATTTTTCTTTCTCTATTTTCCCATCTGTGCTTAAATTGACTTTGGTGTTTGGAAGAATATGATGTATCCCAGAAGGTTTTCTAAAGGGCAAAACAATATCTTTGTTTATGTTAAATGTGGTAGTGATAGATAAATGTTGCAATTTATATTTACAATTGACTCTTTACAATGGCAAATTTTAATTCCAGAAACATGGGGTGATGTGTTTCCAGCAGGCTGAGCTTAACTCAGAGAGGGAGGGAGGGAGGATGGCACACAGTGTACAATGAGGACCAAAGACTAATAAAAAATGATGGCACCCAGGGCTTACGGCATGAAGTGCCGTTCTATCTAAACACTTTACGTAGGATTTCCTCAAATTCTCCATAAGTCAACAAGAAAAGAAGCTATTAATATCTGTATCTTTATAGGAATAGGAAACTGAGACAGAAATGTAAGAAACCTCACCTAAGGTCACACTTAGAAAGTATGGTATCCAAAATGTAACTCATTCGCTTTAGTTCCAGGGGATCTACCCTCAACAAAGCCTTCAATCTAGCAAAAAAAGAAAAAGAAAGAAAATCAGACATATAAAAAATGTAGGCATAATTCTGTTTGCTACCCTGATTCCAATGGCATAATAGGACTCAAATCTCCTGTGGTTCTTCGCTAACATACAGAGTAAAATCCCAACGCTTCCTGGCAGTACTTCATTTTACCTGGTGAAGCTCCCTTGTCATCCCACTTCAGTATCCACTGTCTGCCTCAGTGTTTCCAATTTCAATGTTCTTCACATTAGTGCCTCTCTTTATCCGTTGTAATTTAGCCATCTCACCATGCCTCTTTCTTTTCTGAAAATACTCACCACTTATTGGTTATTCCTCACAACCTTTTCATTTTCCTCTTCCTGTTCATCTGTCAGGCTTATCTGTCAAACCTGGACATTGGTACTTTGAGAAGTCATCTCTGCTCTTTCCAAGCAGATGTAATATTCTCCCTCTGTAATTTTGCAACATCTGTATACTCATGCTTTGGAGTACTTAACATGCTGTCATATAATTATTCTATTACATGTCATATCCTGTCATTTGAGTACAAACATTCTAAGACAAATACAACATATTAGTTATGCTTGTGTACTGGGAATCTTTTGAAATACCACATGAGTTAGAAGTGTTCAATCACTGTTAAATGATAGTTGAAACCTCTTCTTGGACAATTTTCCCCATCAGGTCTCAGCCTAAATGTCAGCTCTTCATTGAGTTCCTTTGGTTATCCTCTGTAGTGGATTAAATATTGGGTTAAATGATTTGCTGTTTCTCCCATCAGGAGGTGGACCTAATCTCCTTTCATAGGTTTTTTTAGGCTCTGGTCATGAGAGGCGGCATCTTCCACCTGCTGTCTCTTGGAACATCCGCTTGTAAACTCAGTTGCCATGGTGAGAAAGCCACGGCATCGGGTGCAAAGCCTCTATGGAAAGAAACTGCCAGTAGTCAGTACCAAACTAAGAAGCCCCGTGAGTTAAGTACCTCAGCTGGTACCACTTAGGGAGGGTGTGCTATCCCAGTCAAGTGCTAACCAAATGGAAATTAGTGAGCAAAATAAATGATTGCCGTTGTTTTAGCTCACCTAGTACAGGTTGTTTGTGATAGAGCAATTGAAAATGTAACCATCATCGAACACAGTCCCCTGTTTATTTTAGCTCACATAACATGTCTCTACCTTCAAGGGTCATGTTTGTTATTCCTTCCTTTCAAGTCCTCAGCCTCAACTAAATTGCAATGCTATGTCTCTCCTGCCCACATCTATGAATGGTACCTAGCATAGTAGAAATGCTTGGTAAATACTTATTGAGTAATCTTCTTTTTTAAACTATGCTAGGGAATGCCTTATGGAGCTAACCACCTTTTAATTCTTCACTAAAGTAACATATGCTATGTGGAAAATGGTAGCTTATTTTCTGCTTAAAATAATCATATTTCGGGGATCATGTTTTAGCCAGTGACTATGACTGACTTAGCTTAACTTTATAATTATACATTTCTTGTGTTCATAGATATTTCTAACTCTACACTGAATATGAGAGATGAGGTTGGTGGACTAGAGGGTGGCCATGCCGTGATGAAAGAGAATAGCTGTATCTATTTAAAAAAAACAATTTACATGAACATTCAGAGAGTTCAGACCTTATTTTTTATCTTAAACAACTTTTCTAGAGAATTCACTGTAAGTGTAACAACTCTCTGAAATACTATTTTTAATCCATGACCTTAATAAACTATGTTCTTTAAAAATTCTGTCATGTTTTAATTTACTTTTAAGTAATTATACATGGCCTTTAAAAGTACAGAGTATAAAACTTGAGAGTGAAAAAAAAACCTTCACTTTCATAGAGGTCATTTAAATAAAAGAACAAAAAGAAGTAAAAGTTTTGATGGCATTTTTCCTACCAACTGGGTACTGTCCTATAAAGATCAGAGAGGAGCTAGTCTCTGTATACTTATTCCCAGCTCCACATGCCAGTGGGACACTTTAAGTCCATGTGGGAAATAAAGTATTAAATGATCAGCAAGAAGTTGAACTTTAAATTTTCAAGTGCACTTTCAATTTCTATGGAAATTGCATTTTGTGGAAATGTGCTTAGATTGTCATTGTCTAGTCAAATACAGTGAAAATGTAAGTTGAAGGAGCATAATTAAGGTTAAAAAAGAGATACAAGGAGAATAGCTGTCTTTCACGAAACCTAATCAGCACCTTCAATGTATCCTTGGGCACAAGATGGTCAGACACATCCTCCTGCACCACTGGCCTCAATTATCATCATCTGTGCCTTGTTATATAAGTGTATGCACTATTTCAGTATCCTTACTTAGGTAATCCAGGTGCTTGTTTGAATAGAAATTTTCTTCAAGTAGGTTCCTTCAAATACCAATGTACAGATCCATTTCTTTGATTTCGTGCAGTTGTCAATAAAGTAGAAATACTACTTTTTGGGGAGACAGAACTTTTTTGACAATGAAATCAGTGAATTCTAATGTTAAAGAGGAATTATAAAGATTATAAATATGTTGTCCTGAAGATCTTCACTAGCCATACAACAGACAAGAGCCTTATATCTAAAATATACTTAGAACTCAAAATCCCCCAAAAACAAATCCTCAAGGAAACAGCAACCCCATTAATAACTGGGCTAAAGACTTAAAGAGAGATTTCTCTGAAGGAGAAAAAAGAATGGCCAATAGACACATGAAGAAATGCTCAACTTCTCTGGCCATGAAAAATGCAAATCAAAACACCTATAATCTAAAATCTATAATTTATATATAATCAATAATCTATAATTAAGAAATCTAATAACAACAGATGCTGGAGGGGATGTGGCCAAAAGGGAACACTACTATACTTTTGATGGGAGTGTAAACTTATTCAACCACTCTGGAAACAGTATAGAGGTTCCTCAAAAGACTACACATAGAGCTCCCCTATGACCCAACAATCCCACTTTTGGGCATTTACCCAAATGACCACAAACAAGGCCACACTAAAGCTACCAGCACAACTATTTTTATTGCAGCATTATTTACCATAACTATAACTAAGATATGGAACCAACCCAGATACCCCTCAGTAGATGAATGGATCAATAAAATGTGATATGTATATATATATATATATATATACATATAGAAAGCCAGAAATAATAACACCACCCAATTTGTAAGGAAATGAAAGGACTTGGAAAAAATCATATTAAGTGAAGTAAGCCAGGCCCAAAGAAACATAGGTCTCATGATTTCCTTTATTTGTAATAATTAGTATTCATTTAGGATAATCTTAGCAGATGAGCAGAATAACTCAATAGCTATGTACATATGACCATATAAGATGATGCTAAGCAAAATGAACTCCAAGACATGGACCCAAGAGGTTTTTCTTTGTTGTACTATGTGATTTCTTTTTTCTTTTGTGTTTTCCCTCCTGTGGTTTATCCCCTGTTGTCATTGTATTTGATTTTGGTACCCTGCGTATTGTATATACATTTATCTGAACTAGGGAAGGGAAGAGGAATAACAAAATGGTGATACAAAGGTCAAAGGGAGAACCTATGCAACAGCAATATTCACAAGACAATACATTGGAAATGATCTATACAACTTGGGCGGGAGATGGGAGGAAGGGAAAAAGGGAGAAAAATGAGGGAAGGGATAACAAGTTACATGAGAAATATAATCTCTATCTTATTTATGTAACTGTAACCCCTCTGTACATCACTTTGACAATAAATTTTTTAAAAAGAAAAATACGTTGCTCTAGTTTCTGTGTCTCTGTAGGGATAGCAATAATATAAATGCATGGTAGAAAGATTTAAATTTTCAGCTTAAATTTCAAATATCCTAAAGAACAATATGACCTATAACTAACCTTGAATCCATAGTATTTATTATTTACTGAACCTCTACCATACTTATGGCAATTCATGTTCTGTGAAGGACATCAAGAGAAGAAACTCCCCAAACTTCATCAACAAAATGTGTGTGCCAATAACCTACTATTAAAGAAAATGTAATTTTTTATATCAGATTCAAAAAACATGTGTACAAAATATGTCCAGAAATGAATATATTTAGATACACAACTTCTTCTTTGCTTTGATTTTATTCTATTTAGATAGAATTAGTTCAGGTAGCAAGCAGTATGTATATCTAGATATGGACCCACAAAAAGAAATTCAAACATTCCAAAATTAATGCCTGTTTCCCTTTCCTATGTTTTATACTAGAAAAAGGTTCCCTAATGATCAAGATTTTCAGTACAAATTTTACTAGTATAAAATATTACACACTTCTGCTCTTCTGCATGCCTGTCGTGTCTGCAGTACTTATTTTACTTTCGGCTATTTCATGAATTTAAGAGGCAGAGCACATTTCTTCTGAGGAGATAATATTTTAGAGAAGATACTGTGGATTTCAAAATTCATCAAGGCCCTAAAGAGGGCTGGGGATCTGCTTTAAGCATACATTCCTACTCCTCCCCATTGTCTATTTTTTACAGCAAAAGTAAGTAACTGTCTATTTGCTGTTATAAAAATGATGTGAAAGTATTTTTTCTTCCTTTTCTACAGAAACGAGTTCACAAATTAAATTCTGAGAGATTGGTCGATTTGCAGTCCTTGTGCTTTGTTTCATCTCCTGCTTCCAGGATGCAACTGTGGCTATTTCAGAACCTCCTTGAGTAGAGAATATAAATACTCTGTATATTTTCCACGTTTGTTTCAAGGACAAATTTTCTTGCAGACAAATGAAGACAATTAATTATCTTTTAAAAACTCCTGGCAGAATTCAGACATACCTCAGTACAAACCTGCTTCAAGTCATTGCATTCAAATCTAAGTGTACAGATTGTTATTGGAGTTCAGTGGAAAATCTTCAGGGAGTGGTAGTTGGGTGAGATGACAGAGTCATGCATGCAATGCCAGGAAGTTGGACTGTTTCATTTAGGTAATTGGAAGCTTTTGAAGAATTTTTAAAAGGGAAATGGGATGAGAATATTTTCACTAGGAGCAATGCAGAGAGTGAAGAAATAAGACTAGGGACCAATCAATATTTCATTTGCCATAATCTAAGTTACAAATGAAGGATCTATCCTGAGATGAGGAAATGGGAATTGAGAGGAGGAAAAAAAGAGGTTGAAGAGAGAGACATGCAAAGTGACATCAACAGCACTGGGTGCCAGAGGAAAGGACAGGAGTATCATGATCCTATGTGCTAAACTGAGATGGCTGACATTTAACACAGGAAGTAGCAGTTTGGGAATGACAGTAACTTGAAAAATTTTAGAAGTGTTGTAACAAACAAGATGTGTGATCAAGATGTTTAGGATATTTTCACAGACATTGGAAATACTTTTGTCTGATGAATAGGAGATTTTAAATACTTTTCTGTAAGCATAATTTATTTATTTTGATTTTTGATCTTTTGTGCCAGTCCTGGGGCTTGAACTCAGGGTCTGGGTGCTGTCCCTGAGCATTTTTTGTATTGTGATGGTGATTGTCAGAGGGATTATAGTTACATAAGAAAGGTAATGAGTACGTTTCTTTTTGAACAGTGTTATCCCCTCCCTTATTTTCTCTGGCTTGCCCTCACTCTGATTCCTCTCTCCCTCAAGTTGTACAGTTCATTTCCAACATAGTGTCTAGTGAGTATCACGGTTGCATTCGTTCACCCTTTGGCCCACTGTTGCTGTGAATCCCCTTCCCTTCTGCAAATCAGATAAACTTATATATAAGACAAAGGGTATGGAAATAAAAAACAGTGACAACAGAGCATAAACCAAAGGGGGGGAAAGGAAAAAGAAATAACTTCAAATAGTACATTAAAAAAAACTCTTGTTTCCATTTCTTAGATTTCATTTTGATAAGCTTCATTTTATATGATCACATGCACCTAGCTATTGAGTTCTTGTGATCCTCTGCTAAGAATATCATAGACATAGTTCAGCTATTACAAATGAAGGAAACCATGCAGCCGATGGTTTGAGGAGGTCTGGCTTGCTTCGTTTAATATCATTTTTTCCAAGTCTTTCCATTTCCTTACAAATGTGGCAATGCCATTCTTTCTGATGGAGGCATAGAATTCCATTGTGTATATATATCTCATTTCCTTGATCCATTCATCTACTGAGGGGCATCTTAGTTATGGTAAATAATGCTGCAATGAACATAGTTTGCTGGTAGCTCTAGTGTGGTCTTGTTTGTGGGCATTTGGGTAAATGCCAAAGAGTGGGATTGCTGGGTCATAGGGGAGCTCCACGTGGAGTCTTTTGAGGAAACTCCATACTGCTTTCTAGAGTGGTTGAACAAGTTTACATTCTCGCCAACAGTGTAGTAGTGTTTCCTTTTGGCCATATCCCCTCCACATCTGTTGTTATTAGAGTTCTTGATCATAGCCATTCTAACTGGGGTGAGATGGAATCTCAATGTTGTTTAGATTTGCATTTCTTTTATGGCCAGAGAAGTTGAGCATTTCTTCATGTGTCATTGGCCATTCTTGTTTCTTCTTCAAAGAAATCTCTCTTTAAGTCTTTAGCCCACTTATTAATGGTGATATTTTGTTGTTATTATTGATTATGGGGGCTGTACTCTGGGCCTGGGCGCTGTCCCTCAGCTCTTCAGCTCAAGGCTGCTCTACCACTTGAGCTTCAGTGCCACTTGCGGCTTTTTCCTGCATATGGAGTGCCTCCAGGGCCTCATGCATACAAGTCAAGCACTCAACCACTGAGCCAACTTCCCAGCCCCAGGGTTGTTGTTTTTTGAGGATTTGTTTTTTGGAGGGTTAATTTTTTGAGCTCTATGTATATTTTAGGTATGAGGCCTTTGTCAGTTGTAGAGTTAGAAAAGATCTTCTCCCAATCTGTGGACTTTCTATTTATCTTGCTAGCTATGTTCTTTGCCATGCAGTGACTCTGTAGCTTAATGTAATCCCATTTATCCAGCCATTCTTTGATTTGTCCTGATTCTGGTTTCCCCTATCCCTATCCCTTATCCCTTCCTATAATATTTTCAGGGTATCCGATCTTACAGTGAGATCTGTGATCCATTTGGAATTGATTCTGGTGCAGGGTGATATTTAAGAATCTAACTTCAGTTTTCTACATGTGCATAGCCTAATTTGCCAGCACCATTTGTTGAAGAGGCTATCTTCCATCCTGTGTTTTTGGTTCCCTTAGGTGCTCATACGTCTATGGGTTCATTTGTGGGTCTTCACATCTATTCCATTGGTCTTCAGGCCTATTTTGATAAGTTTGGCTTTATAATAGACCTGATCTATTTTTGTTCAAGGCTAGCCTAGTACTCTACCACTTGAACCACAGCTCTACTACTTGCTTTCTTGATGATTAACTGGAAATAAGAGTCTTATGCATTTTCCTTCCATGGCTTGCTTTGAACTGCTATCCTCAGATCTCTGCCTCCTGAGTACCTAGGATTACAGGTGTGAGTTACTGATGCCTGGCTTTTTATTTATTTCTAAAACAAACTATTTACCTATCCCTTATTTTAAAAATTAAATAATTTATTATAGCCAGCACATCAAAGCATGAAATTATACATATTAATGGGCACTGTATATTTCAATGCAAGTATGAATTCAATATAGATATTCTGTAATATTTACATCAGATTAAACATATATAATTATGCATTTATCTTCTTTTTTGAGACAGTCTTATTGTGTGACCCAAACTGGCCTAAAATTTACAATCCTCCTGCTTCTGCCTACTAAGTGTTGGGATTCCCTAATTATTCCACCTTGTCCTATAATATTTTAAAGCAGATTTTTTCCAAATCCTTTCTCCTGGATTATTGAAAAATTTAGTACATTGTCATTATCTATAGCCATCGTACACTAGAACATCTTGCTTCCATTAGTGCACATTGATAAACCTAGTTTTCATACTTATTTAATTATAACTTTTTATCCCAAGATTCAGGGACTGTTAGTTGTTTTATGTAGAAACTTGTAACTCTTTGAATTATCAGGATTTCATAATATCATTTAGAGAAGATAAATAGAATTTTTCACATTTTTTATTAATTTAAATTTTATTTTCTTATAAAGATGATGTACAGAGAGGTTACAGTTACACCAATAAGGTAATAGTACATTTCTTGTCAGGCATTGTTACCCCTCCTTTGTTTTTCTCCCACTATTCTCTTCCCTCCCCTACCTCCCCCACTTCTCCCCCACCAAAGTTATAAGGCTCATTTCCAATATTGTGTCTTGTGAGTATCATTGTTGCAATAGGTCCTTGTTTCAGCATTGTGCTATTCCCCTTTCCTTTGTGTGTGTGTGCCTGTATATATATATATATATATATATATATATATACAAGATGTATATATATACAAGATGTATATACAAGATGCAAGGTACCAAAATCAAATACAGTGACAACAGGAATATACCATAGGAGAAAGAACATACTAAAGAAACAAAGGAAAAAATCATATAACACATTAAAAATAACAATAAAGAAAAACCTCTTGTGTCCATATCTTGGGGTTCATTTCACTTAGCATCATCTTATATGGTCATATATATATAGCTTTTGAGCTTTTTTGTTCATCTGATAAAATTATCCTAGACATATACTAATTATTGCAAATAAGAGAAACCATGGGACTTATATTTTTTTGGGTCTGGCTTACTTCACTTAAGTTGAGAATTAAGTCATCATTTAAAGAGGGAGGCAATGATCACAGTACCTACCCCCCAAAATACTGAGGTGGCTAGAAAATGAGATTATAATCTAAAGAAGTTTCTGAATCTAAGTAATATAAGGATTAAGAAAACATACAATGGAACCAGAACCAGAGGCTCAAATCTGTAATCCTAGTTACTCAGGAGGCTGAGATCTGAGATCTGAGGATCTTGGTTTGAAGACATTGCAGGAAGAAATTCTTTAAGACTCATCTTTAATTGACTTCAAAAAAGTTAGAAGTGGATTTCTGAGCCAAAAAGTCGGTCCTTGAGTTAAACTCATAGGACTAGGAGAGAAGAAAGAAAGAAAGAAAGAAAGAAAGAAAGAAAGAAAGAAAGAAAGAAAGAAAGAAAGAAAGAAAGAAAGAAAGAAAGAAAGAAAGAAAGAAAGAAAGGAAGGAAGAAAGAAAGAAAGGAAGGAAGGAAGGAAGGAAGAAAAAAGGGAGAGAGAGAAAGCGAGGGAAGGAGGAAGGGAGGAAGGAAGGAAAAGAGGAAAGGAGGAAGGGAGGAAGGGAGGAAGGGAGGAAGGGAGGAAGGAAGGGAGGAAGAAAGAAAGAGAGAAAGAGAAAGACGAAAAGAAAGAAAGGAAAGAAGGAAGGAAAGGAGGGAAATAAGAAGGAAAGAAGGAAAGAAGGAAGGAAGGAAGGAAGGAAGGGAGGGAGGGAGGGAGGGAGGGAGGGAGGAATGGAGGAAGGGAGGAAGGGAGGAAAGATATAACTATAACAAATTCTAAAATTTGAAACCAAATAAGAGCAGAATGCAAAAATGGATAAGACAGAAATATTAAACACGAAACACTCATCCATTGTACAGAATTTAACACTACTATGGATGCTAGTGCATAACAACTCTCTTGACTAGTTTTTGTCAGGCAGGTCTTGCCAACAGCATGCCAGGACTGACAAATAGGTTTCACAAATGGAGTTTTCCAGGGCCATACAGCATGGGGCCCCACTCTCTAGAAATGATGCAGCTATTGCAACAAGTAAATGTATACCCTGCTCACCACAGAATGTGCTACTGATTTCTTAGGACTGGAGCATCCTTCAGGGAGACAAACTACCTACTTACTGAGAAATATTTATATTAAACTCCCTGTGTTCTGGAAGAAGCCTTGACATATCTTGAATCTAACTGAAATATTCCATGTATAACACTGGATCACAATAAATAAGTAAATAAATAAATACCTTTGTCATTATAGACCTCCCATGACATAGCAGTGTGGGAAAGAGTATACACGTCTTTAACCTATCTTTCTTACCCTGAGGATAGCAAAAATTAAAAAGAGACAGCAAAAGAGGAAAAGGTTCAGGAATAGAGGAAAAGAAATGATGTGGTGAAACTTGTTTGTAACTACATTGATGGAATTCCTAGAACAATTCTTAATGGACTAACTGTGGTATACAGTAAGTAGCATGTACCCAATTTGTTTAAGTTTGCTGATAGTCAGCAAGTTAGAAACTTTAGGGGTTCATGAGGATTGCCTTATATAATATCAGTACCAGTTGTATAATTACTAGAGCATGAAATAGGAAATGAAGAAAATAGCTTCCTCGTATGTATCAGATGTCAACAAACTACAAGCCATGGAGAAAACTCAGTCATGTACATTCTCTTACACACTATCCATGGTGGCTTCCATGCTACTTCTATAGTTCTAAGTAGGTGCCGTTGAGACCCTGCACTTACAAAGCTGAAATCCTTAAGCACTACTTTTGGTAGAGTTTACCAATTCCTGATGTAAGGTCTGCCCCTTGAGCATCAACTCTCAACCCCATGTCTTAAATCTAGACTCAGGTTCATTTTGTTGTTGAGGGGAAAGGTAAGAACCAGATTACAGAAGCTCTGTAAACCAAATGAAGAAAAGGTCCCCAAACAGATAGGGTTTTGTTCTCTGACGTTTCTTTGCATTAATGGAGCTATAAGTCAAACCCGTATATGATTTAATCAAGGTGAAAGTTTTTCAATATTTCAATCAGAAATTCGTAGAGATATGGTGATCAGAAGACCTCGGTTGCCTCATTGCTGCCTTCTGATTTGAAGTATCATGAGGTTTTCACCTGATTGGTGTTGAATCATTCCTATTAAATTCTAAACCTTGAAGGACCAACCCCCACCTCCACCCCACCCCACCCCCTGCAAAGTTTCTATAGGTTTGCTTGTACCTCCTTGAGTGTGGCTATTTTCTAGTTTTCTTGGTCCTTGCTTATTATTTATCAGTGAAGATTTCCAAGTTCATTCTTAATAATACCTCAATGCATATAATAAAGGTAAAAGGTGATCAGCTGGGATTGCAACAGGGTTAAGATCTTAGAATCCCCTCGACCACTTTCCTGAACTCAGTCCTCCACAGACACATGAATGAATTTGTCAGAATCCCTGGAGATCTGTGGGTCAAATTGAAAAGTCACTGAAATGGATCATATTAAGCTCTCTTTCAGAGAAAATTTATCACTTTCAAGTCTCATATCTCGGACTCAAGGGGTTATTTCCCTGCCTTATCAATGTCTTTATGGTCTTGGATAGAAATATCTATTATATGTTCAAATGTATTGAAAGTTTTATTGTGTTTCACAATGAATACCCTGGCTTTCCATCACATTAATCAAAAGATTCCCCTTTCCTCTACATTCTAATCTCAGCTCACAGAGGAAACTTCTGCTAATATCTAATATAAAATGAACAATTAAATCTTTGAAATAATGAGAAACCCTTATAATAATTTCAGGCCTAAACTTTCAACAAAATCTAACAAAAGCATATCATTTTAGTTAGCAGACATTTACCTGCCTATGATTAGAAAGATTTCCACTATAATGGTCAGTGTTCTGAAGAGAAATGAAGACCCTCCAACCTTATGCCATTATCAGCATTGATAAACCAAACAACTCAGAGGAAGCAAAGCCTGTAACACCACTATGGAAAGTGCTATGCCCTGTTTTTATTTATTATTTTTGCCATTACAAGGTGATTTTGATTATCTTTAAGTAGGTATACAAACAGGCTTCAATTTAACATGCCAGCTTGTGAGTATGATGCATGTTGATTAATGTCACCATTTCTATCATGTTCCCCCTCTCCCAACCCCACCCATCTTTTCAATTTACCTAGCTCTTTTTTCACACATACACACTGAAGATTAGGACTGTATTTGTTCACCTTTCTTCTCTTTACTTGTCTACACTCCTGCCCCTTGAACTCATTCCCCCAACAATAGAAATTCCTACTTCATGGTATTCATTTTGTTAAACTATAAAATCGCTGTTCAAAGAAATTATATCATTGGATATATGTCCTTTGCCTTACTTGATTTAAGAATTTTTTCCAGGTCCATCCATTTCCCTGAATATAACATGATATCATTCTTCCTGATAGTTGAATAAAATTGCATTTTATATATTACACACACACACACACACACACACACACACACACACACACACACACACACACATATATATATATCACATTTTGTTGATCCATTCATCTATTGAAAGGCATTTGAGTTGTTTCCATAACTTGGCTATGGTGAATATGGCAGCCATGAACATGGGTATGTAAGTACCGTTACTGTATCACGATTTATAATCTTTTAGAAAAATGCCCAAGAATAATATTGCTGGATCATAGTGTAGTTCTATGTTTAGGTTTTTAATTTTAATTTTAATTTTATTGTTATTATAAAAGTGATATACAGAGTGGTTATAGATAAATAATTCAGGAAGTGAGTACATTTATTTTTGGATAATGTCAACCTTTCCCTCTCTTTCTCCCAGTTTTCACTCCCATTTCCACCCACAATTTGTATAGTTAGTTCATTTATGACATAGTGTCTAGCAAATACCACTGCTGAATTTGTTCACCCTCCATTTCTTTTTTTTTAATTTAATTTTATTTTATTTGTGAACATACTGTACAGAGGGGTTACAATTGCATGGGCAGGATAATGCTACCAAGCATTGCAGCCTCCTCCTTTGTTTACCCTTCACATCCCTTCCCAGCCTCCCCCCCTCCCCCCCCAATCCCAATCCTTCTCCTTCCCCCCTCCCCCTTCCCCTCCCCCCCCCCCGCACCCACGTTGTGCTCGTTTTGGACATGACAGCTTGTACTTCTCATTGTTGCAACAGGTCCACCTGTATCCTTAAACAACTGGTTTTTCCCCATCTCCTCCACAAGTTATGCTGACAACAAATATAGTGAAAGCAGGGGTTATACTGTGGGGGAGTCACCCTCCATTTCTATGTTTAGTTTTTTGAGGAATCTCCAAATTGCTTTCCATAGTGGTTGCACCAGTTTACATCCCCACCAACAGTGTGTTAAGTTTCATTTTTCCCCCAACCACCAACATCTCTTGTACATATTCTTGATGATAGCCAAAAAGGAGCAGAGGAAACATTAGAACTTATTGGATAGGCAAGGTCTCTCTGAATATTGAGTTCCAAGGGGTTCAACAAATAGGAGAGAGACTCAACAATTGGGATTGCATCAAGCTAAAGTTTCTATACAATAAAGGTCATAGTAACTAAGCTAAAAGTACAGCCTACAGAATAAGAGATTTTTGCCAGTTATATGTCTGACAAGGGCCTAATATCTAGAATATATAAAAAGCTCAAGAAACCAAACCCTCAATGCATTAATAACCAATTAATAAATGGGCAAAAGAATAAAATAGATACTTATCAGAGCAAGGACAAATGGCTACTTGAAGAAATTCTCATCATAAAGAAAAGGTAATAAAGGAAATGCAAACCAAAACAACACTGAGATTCCATCTCACCCCAGTAAGTAGGTATTACTTGTGTTATCCAGATATGTGACATGAAGATTTTTGATAGCATCAAGTCTTGGTCTCTAGATACTGGACACAGGAGCAGAGAGAGAAAGAGAGAGAGAGAGATCTGTCAAAAATTACAAGCAGAGAGCAAGGATGAAAGGATTGAGTATTGAGCACAGAGATAGAAAGAGAGCTATTTCTCTTCTGGGAAAAGTAGAGGGAGTTTCTTGAGTAAGGTAAAACAAAGATACTTTCTTTTGTATAGGATGCTCTTCAAACAGGTAAGTGTTTATCATATACATGCATGAAACACGAAAGACATAAAGTAGTTCTCTAAAGTCTTGTGTACACAGAATAATATGAAGTGAGACATGGATGGTGGTACATTGCTGCTCTCTCAGCTACTCAGGAGGCAAATGCAGTAAGATCATGTGAGTCTAAGAGTCCATATCCAATGTGGCCACATAGTAATAAATAGATGATAGGTAGGTAGGCAGATAGATAGATAGATAGATAGATAGATAGATAGATAGATAGATAGATAGATAGATAGATAGATAGATAAATAGAGTAAAAAGGTAAACACTCCTAAGATCACACAGGGGATTTTAGAAAATACACTTTTACTCTAAGTTCCTACAATCATCCAGTTAGTAATAAAATCTCAGGTGGAAGGCATCTAAGCATTTACAGTTTTAAAAGTTTCCCAGGTGACTCTAATATACAGCCAGGTTTGGAAATCACCAAGTAAAACTGCAAAGAAATTTTTTTTGCTGTGCTGTCTGTTTTAAGGCAGAAATAGAACAGGGTTTGCAATGTGTTTTTAATCAAGCTTGTTATGTATTTCACCCAGGGCTATGCAACCAATGGGAGAAAAGGTCTAGTTTGGTTGCAGTAGAAAAGTAGGTAGAAGAAACAAGGTTTTTGTGCTGACTGAGAAGAGAAGGTTTGAATTAATAAAGCTAAGGAGAGGCAAGGTTTTGAAGAGAGAGGGTGCACTGAGTAAATATCTTATCTGGGTTTTGAATAACTAATTGTAGGTTGTTTTGAAGGTTAAAATGGCACAAGAAAGACTAACAAAAGGTTGTTTTGGAGGTTAAAATGGCACAGGAAAGACCAACAAGAATCTTGGTAAGCATCCTCGTACTTAGATTACCCTTAAAACTAACACTGACTGTAGGCTGGCCAGCTAATGAGATAAGGAATATCCTGAATCCCTTCCAGTTCATTCCAGGCACCTCATACACTGTTAAGAATACCACCAAGAACACTCAATTTTTAAATGTTAGGTCCAGCCAAATCATTAAAATAGCTTGGGTGGCTTAGTGGCTTCATAAAAATTAAATCAGGCATACATTTCAGGCAAGCTCATTATGGAAGTGAGAATCCATAGAGTCATTTTTAAGGTTGATACCCAATCCCCCAAAAAGTCTTGTCTACTAGTGTGTGTGTGTGTGTGTGTGTGCGCGCTATGTGCTGGAATGTCCAGTATGTGGTTTCATAAGAAATGCCTGATGGCTGCCCCCATTTTCTTCAGCGTATATTTTGATTTATATTGCTTCCAGCTTTGTTCTACTCCCACTGATTAGTTTGCATTTACATTTTCATAGCATCCAGCTGCTCCGTATTCATGATTTACATTCATCCAATGTAATTAAAGTATTTGTTGTGGGTTTATAAGCTTTTTAATGGTCTATATTTCTGCATTTTGTGTCTCTCCTTTTCCAAATTTATTTTATTCATCAAGCTGTGTCCTAAAAAGCAGTAGAAACAATTACCTCTAAAGTGTGTTAGTATACAGCATGAATAAAACTCACACTGGATCTAAAACTACCCTCACTCCAATTACCAATTCAATGCTGAAAATAAATGTCTCTCTCTCCAGAAATTAGAAACTAATTATGTACAATAATCCATGTTAAATAATATCAAGGGTCTAGCCTAAACCAACAAATATCCAAGCATCCCCCACTGAGGGCTGAAATGTTCACGATATTCTTGTTCTTTGGGCCTGGGCAAGGTTGTTTTCAAAGGCCTCTGGCACTATACAGATTTGAAGATGATTAAGCTGAGGTATAGAAGTTGGAGCTTGTTTCTCTTGCTTGCTAAACCCAAACCAGACTTGGAAACGACTTTTATTTTAGTCTCCTGTAATTAATTGGTAATTAGCTGTGGTTCTGAGAAGTGCCAGCAAAACAACAAATAAACCATTTAAACTTACTGCATATAAAATAGAAAAATGTAGGCAATACTTCAATAGGATTCCAGAAGCTAAAACAGTCTCTAGGAGTTAAATTCCAACTGAGTTCTAACTCAGTCTTTAACTTCAAACTTTCAAATTCCTTTTGACATTAATTCCACTTCATGTTTGTGTTTGTCTTTGGATGTGTACCTCCAAAATCAGTTGAACTTGTCCTTTCTACTCAATTCTTTCAGTCCTCTTTCAGCCTTTATTCCAAACTTATAAAATTTAACTAATTTCCTACTTCATTAGCATTAAATGCTAAACTATACCCTTACCAATTCATATGCACCATTTATGCTCAGGTTTCAAATGTGAAATTTGAAACTTTCACTCTAGTATGGAGTAAAGAAAGATAGATAAGGAAACAGTAAAATTACATAATTTTTAACAAATATGAAAAAGGCTCAAAATCAGTAAGTAACCTGAAAAGTAAGTAAGCTCTACTAAGCTTCTAAGAGCTAAATCTCCCTCTGGGAGATTGATAAAATGATAATGATAAAAGCTACAAACTATTCAGGAATGAATAGAGATAGAAAGATGAAACACATATTTGGGAAGAAGAAACTCTCAACTCAACTACTGCCCTTGTATTTTGGGTAGGCCGGTGATACAGAATTTTCTACTGTTGATCTTATTTTCAATGATCAAAGCCCATATAGCCCTTTGACGACAGCCAGCAAAGACCAGCACAATCTTAAAGTAGGTTTGTGTCACCACTGCCACCACCACCAGCCTTCAGTCCCATATCCTCTTATCTTTGGACTGCTTTCTACCCACCTCCTCCCTCTCAAGTCTAGGAGGTTCTTATACTCTGGGCTATGCTCTGTTGGGTTGAGAAGATTCTGCTATCAGGCTGCTAGGCTAAGATGCTGTCTGTCCCTAACTCCCATTAACCCCCATTGCCTGCCTGAGGAACAAGAAATTCTTTCTCTTTTTCTACTTCTTTTACTTTAAGCCTATTATACTAAAATAAATCCTTGCTAAAGTTTTTATTTTGTGAGACTCTTCTTTTCCTTTATGGGAGATACCTTGAAATGCTTTTTATGAGTGGACTTCAAGGACCTATGGTTTTGTGCGGAAACTGAGCTGACAGAAACCCTCATCCAACCTCTGGTGAAACTATGAATTATTTTAGCATTACTTTTTAATGAATATGATTCAGAAAAAGGCATAATTCTTAACTCCCCAGACAATGCAACAAGCATATTACCAGAACATTTAAGGCAGTTAAGAACCTTGGTCATTGTGTCTGACAAAAGAACTCAGGAATGACTCTAATACAGTAAAGAGAAGACAACACTTTGGCTGTCTTTTGCATGGCCTTGGGTTAAAGTGAAAATCGGAGTCCTAAAGATGGCTTTCTGATTGCAAGATCTCCTGCTTCCTATATGGTTTTGACACTAAAGATTTATTTTACTACCCTTATTTTCCCATTCTTTTGTCCTTCTTAGTTCCTCATTTTCTTTTGTTGTTAGGCTTATTTTGGCTTATCAGCTTATCTTGCCCTCTGCAAGGGGTAAAGTCTATAATTCTCAAACTGCCTTGCCTGCTTTTCTACTAACTCCTATCATTTGTATCTATCAATGTACTTTTACCTATCTTATCTCTCCTATAGAGTTGAAGATAAAAGGTGAGAGATTACTCTTGGTTTTAATTAGCATTGGAGAAGCTGGCTTTGAATGATTGCCCTAAACTTAGTAGTCCATTTTCCTTGGGGAAGAGGAATTCGGAAAAAACAAAATGCAACTTCATTATAACTCATTTCTCTTTTGAAATAAATACAAAATGTATAATGAACTAGTTATAAATACCTCAGGTATGTTAATTAGTTTGCTAATGTCCATAATCTTTGGAATGCTGGCTTTTATTAGAATGAGATAAAAATAGATACTGAACTTGTTCAGTGCTACATTTTAATGAATGTATGCTTTTATTGAGTAGCAGACTGAAATTTTGATATAATTGCCTTTTAGTTTTTATGACCATTCTTGTTTTAACTAAAATTATTTAGACTAAAGTAGCTAGGAGATGACTCTCCTTTTAAGAAAAATCCTCCAACCCCCTTTTTAAGACTTATTTTGAAATAACTTCACACTTATAGAAAAGTTTGAAGAACTGTGTATTAGCTTCTTATTGACGTCATAACAACCACCAATATGTGACATCAGGCATCACAATGGATTCTTACCAGACAAAGATTCAAATGCTTTTGGAGTACTTCCCTTTGTGTAGTTGCTTTTGCCAGCCAGAAGTCACCCATCCTGGCTGCCTCCTCGCACCTTTCTCCACCTCAAATGCACCAGTGAAGTAGTGTCTGCCAGTGTCTCTGTGGTGACTTTTTTGCCTCCTTTCTTTTCTTTTTTTTTTTAATTTAATTTATTTTATTTGTGAACATACTGTACAGAGGAGTTACAATTACATGGGCAGGATAATGCGTACATTTCTTACCAAGCATTGCAGCCTCCTCCTTTGTTTACCCTTCACATCCCTTCCCAGCCTCCCCCCTCCCCCCCAATCCCAATCCTTCTCCTTCCCCCCCCTTCCCCCCCCACCGACGTTGTAAAGCTCGTTTTGGACATGACAACTTGTACTTCTCATTGTTGCAACAGGTCCACCTGTATCATCCTTAAACAACTGGTTTTTCCCCATCTCCTCCACAAGTTATACTGACATCAAATATAGTGAAAGCAGGGGTTATATTGTGGGGGAGGGACATACAAAGCAACAAAGAGATAATCTTATAAATGCATTAGAAACACATGCATGAAAGAAAAAAAACATTAAAATACACATCTAACGGTTCATTTTCCTGACATCACATTATCTGACCTTTTCCGCTTGACTCATACATATACTAGATATTACAAATAAGGGAAACCATGGGACCTATGTTTCTTTGGGCCTGGCTTACTTCACTTAATATAATTTTTTCCAAGTTTTTCCATTTCCTAACAAATGGGGCAATGTCATTCTTTCTGATGGAGGCATAGAATTCCATTGTGTATATATACCACATTTTCTTGATCCATTCATCTACTGAGGGGCATCTGGGTTGGTTCCATATCTTAGCTATGGTAAATAATGCTGCATTAAACATAGTTGTGCTGGTAGCTTTAGTGTGGTATTGTTTGTAAACATTTGGGTAAATGCCCAAAAGTGGGATTGCTGGGTCCTTTCTTTTCTTTTTTAAATTATATTTTCAAGTATTTATACAAAGGAGTTACTACTCAACAAAGCATTTTTGCAAGTACAATACACCTTTGTTAGGTCTGCCCCGGAGAAGAGCCCCCTTCCTCTTTACCTGCCTGAAACCAGAAAACATCTATCAATCACCTAACTGTGAACAGGCAAAGGACCCTGACTCTGAGGTCACTGCCTCATCCACTGAGGTCACGTTCTAAACCCTCCTGATCATGCCTCCTTCAGTCAAAGAGAGGTTCCTCAGGCTTTGAGATCACTTGCGCATTCGCTGTGGTCACACCTCCTACTTTTCCTATGTAATCCCTCCTTCTCTCCCTCCTTATCTTTCCCTTCTCTAGCCCTACATCTCCATCTCATGCAGGCCGCAGTTTGCTCTCCCCTCAATAAGCTTTTTTACCTGAACCATGTGGCAGTTTCCTTTGGCAAACCTTATAGTCCTGATCAATATCCCCCCTTTCAGCATTCTCTCCCCTCCATTCCAACCCATCCCCTCCTTTCAATTTTCTTAGTTTCATAGGATATGAATTGAATATTATGACTGTATGCTTCCTCCTTCCTCTCTTCATTCCTCTACTCCCTCCTTCTTTCATTTTAAATGAAATCCTTATTAAGGATGTTTGGGATTAATTGGGCCTACCTGCATAATTCAGGATAATCTCCTCAACTTGAAATCTTTGATTATTCACATCAGTAAAGTCCTTCTTGATAGACAAATCATCATATTCTCAGAAGGTGAAAATTAGCACATGCACATCTGAAGAAATGGTGATCAAAATTTTAATCCTACAAATAAGTTAAATAATTCATGTATGTCTGTATAGAAAATATGGTATTCACAAATATAGTAAAATGATAACAAATATAGTAAAATGATAATCTTATCATTTTACTATATTTGTTCTATACTTTCCTCTTCCCTCCCTCCTTCCTTCCTTCCAACGATTATGACAATTTACTGCAGCTAGTCTACCTTGGTTCTTTCATTCAGCATCAGAAGAACTCAGGCAAGATGGAAACAGAGTAAGAAATAGCAAAGTGCTAAGTGATAGGATAGATTATTAGGCCAGAAAAATGAAAGAAAAAGAAATTACAAGGCATAATATAGCACAGGGAGACCGTATTTCAGCCTGCCTTTAGATATCCCCTGCCATCTTCTTCCACCTTCAGGGAAACAGACACTGTCAGTCAAATACAGAGAATTAGGGGCAGGATATGAGGAGATATACAGAGTTGAAACAATTCACGTCATAGGCTGGCTGAAATGTAGTAGCAGGTAGTCTGATAGTTCATTGCCTCAAGATTGGTCACATGAGACTTTGCTGGAATAAGAATCAGCAATACTTGGCAGAAATTCTGTGATCCAGCCATATCTGAATTCTAAGATGGCTTAGGACCATTAATTTACACACACACACACACACACACACACACACATTCATGGGCCAATGCATGAGGCACTCATTGTTCCCAGGGTGAGAGTTTTATCGATTTACATTTGATCTCTAGGGTATGATCTCTTAGTAGGAAAGTTAAAAATCTATTGTTTTAGAACTGTTTGTTGACCTATCTTATGCTGTGAAGATGCATATCATTAATCCTTAAGTGGATAAAATACTAAAAACTCATCTGGTGATGTTTCATGACCCTTGTGGCCATACAGCGTGTCTACCTGTAAACTGGAAACCTTAATTATAATACTTTCTGTTGGAGACCTTGTGATCTTATCCCTCATTTTAGATTGCCTTGATAT
Source organism: Dipodomys ordii (assembly GCF_000151885.1). NCBI lineage: Eukaryota > Metazoa > Chordata > Mammalia > Rodentia > Heteromyidae > Dipodomys > Dipodomys ordii. The sequence continues at coordinate 3,572,614 of NW_012267300.1, forward strand.
TTTCCATTTCTCTTCCCTTCCTTTTTTCCTTCCTTCTTTCCTTCCTTCCTTTCTTCCTTCCTTCCTCTACCCATCAAACACACATTGCTTCTTTCTAAATCCTTGAGAGTAATGCTGCAAATACAAGGCTCCTTTACCTTCAAATTCTATCATTCATCAGTACCAAGCTTATATTGAGTCCTTAGAAATTGCTTTTGCTTAATAAACTAAACAAAAATTAAAACTGTAATAGCAAAAGCAAAACAGCAAAAAGCAGGGCTAGAGGCATATTTCCAGGGGGTAGAATACCAGCATAAGCAAGTGAAGTGAGCAAAAATAGCAAAACCAAACTATGCTCTACTGGACTTTTAGTCTAAATCTGAATCTGTTCCAAGACTCTATGGGTACTAATTTAATTTAGCACATTGTGTTCCCTGTAACTGTATGGAACTTTGCACAAGTAGTCAAATAAAGAGCCAAAGTCAAAGCCGAGCACTGGTGGCTCATGCCTATAATCCTAGCTACTCAGGAGGCTGAGATATGAAGATCACAGTTCAAAGCCAGCCCAGGCAGAAAAAGTCTGTGAGACTCTTAGCTCCAATAAACCACTCATAAAACCAGAAGTGGTGCTGTGGCTCAAGTGGTAGAGCACTAGCCATGAGCTGAAGAGCTGAGGGACAGCCCTCAGGCCCAGAGTTCAATCTCTACAACCCACACCCCCAAAAAAAAGATCTAAAATGAAGCTCCTCATTCTTTAAATATCAAATATCATATACTTTATATTTTAAGGGAATGATTAATTTTCCATAGATTGACCAAATTGTGTTTAACATTGGCTTCAGCTTGACACACTTTAGATAGGTTCCTTCCTGACTCCAAGCCTTAACCTCCTTTATCTTTTTTGTGTGTGTGTGTGTTTGGGGAGGCAGATTTTTTTAATTTCTTTATTTTTTGTGAACACACTGTACAGAGGGGTTACAATTACATGGGCAGGTTAATGCGTATATTTCTTATTAAGCATTGCAGCCTCCTCCTTTGTTTACCCTTCATATCCCTTCCCAGCCTCCCCCCCCCACCCAATCCTCCCTGCCTCCCCCCCCCAACAATGTAAAGCTATGTACTTCTCATTGTTGCAACAGGTCCACCTGTATCCTTAAACGAGTTGTTTTTCCCCATCTCCTCCACAAATTATACCGACATCAAATATAGTGAAAGCAGGGGTTATACTGTGGGGGAGGGACATACAAAGCAACAAAGAGATAATCTTATAAATGCATTAGAAACAAATGCATGAAAGGAAAAAAAACATTAGAATACATATCTAAGGGTTCATTTTCCTAACATCACATTACCCGACCTTTTCCGCTTGACTCATACATATACTAGATATTGCAAATAAGGGAAACCATGGGACCTATGTTTCTTTGGGCCTGGCTTACTTCACTTAATATAATTTTTTCCAAGTTTTTCCATTTCCTAACAAATGGGGTAATACCATTCTTTCTGATGGAAGCATAGAATTCCATTGTGTATATATACCACATTTTCTTGATCCATTCATCTACTGAGGGGCATCTGAGCTGGTTCCATATCTTAGCTATGGTAAATAATGCTGCAATAAACATAGTTGTGCTGGTAGCTTTAGTGTGGTATTGTTTGTAAACATTTGGGTAAATGCCTAAAAGTGGGATTGCTGGGTCATAGGGGAGCTCTATGTGAAGTCTTTTGAGGAACTTCCATACTGCTTTCCAAAGTGGTTGAACAAGTTTACACTCCCACCAACAATGAAGTAAGGTTCCCTTCTGTCCACATCCCCTCCAGCATCTGTTGTTAGAGTTATTGATTTTTGCCATTCTAACTGGGGTGAGGTGGTATCTCAATGTTGTTTTGATTTGCATTTCTTTTATGGCTAGGGAGGTTAAGCATTTCTTCATGTGTCTAACCTCCTTTATCTTTGAGCTTGTAATTTTCAGTTCTCTCTATGTATCTTTCTTTCTCTTTATGTCTCTGTGTCTCTGTCTCTGTCTCTGTTTCTCTGTCTCTCTGTCTCTCTCTCTCTCTCTCACCCTTTCAGATGAAAAGGGTCTACCAGCCTCTTACCAGCTTTACAATTGAGAAATGTCTTTTTCAAGGACCAGGAGTCATCCCTTTAAAAAGCAATCATCAGGATAGAGCCTGGCTCTCTATCTTGATCCCTTGGACTCTGGGAAAATAAGCCTAACTTCAATAAGTGCCAATTAGCAACACAGATGGCCTAATCCCATTGAAGCACCTCCTCTCTAAGGCCCTCCAGTAGTTTTTTTTTTTTCACAAGTTTACTTCAGGCATTTTAAATCTCTCCCACCTTTTCTTTAAGTAGAGTTGAGCTTAATCTTGGTTCCCTATTGACCTTTTCCCAGTTGGAAGAATCTTGAATAAAATCTACCTGTTTAACTTAGGTGATGCAATTTCTTTTATAAATTTATAGAACCATAGTTTCAATTAATTAAAGTCAAGTACCCCACCAATTATCAAATAACTTAACAATGAAAATAATAGCAATTTTAGGTACTAATTACTATGATGATGTTTGTTTGCTTTTGCTAAAGACAAAAGACTCACTATGAAGCTCAGGCTGGCCTCAAACACTTGGGCTAGCAATAAGGCTCCAGGACTAGATTGCCAATCATAAGCTGTGTGAATGGGAGGTCCTGAGTTCAAGCTCCAGTACTAGCAAAAGCAAACAATAAAAGCTATTTCTTCCTCCTGACTCAACTTCTCACATGTTGAGATTATAGATGTGTGTCACCATACCCAGATTCCTATTATTTTAAAAAATTACTAGATAACTAATATATTAATAGATATAGTTATGGTCTTATTTAAAACAACTATACCTCCCTGAATTTTATTGTACTGTACATAAAATCTAATATAGCCTGCTTTCATTTTCTAGGTGCTTCTATTCACAAGGAAGATGGTCACCTTGCTTGCTCCCTGAATATTATCCTCTAACTAATAATTTGTTTTCTGGTATTGAGTGAAGGTATCTATTACCATTCTCATTATTTAAGATGTCTTTATACCTCTATCATGAGATATAAGCCCTGTAATTTTGGGTCCATGTGAGAGTATTTTGGACTTCCCAGATATCTTAGGGAAGATATCTTGATTTAGACTTCTATATTTCCAAATTTTGACTAATCTCATGGATTAAATATAGATAATACATGTACATATATGTATATGCACCTATACATACATATATGCATGTATACATACATATATGCATGTATACATACATATATGCATGTATACTATAAAAAACAAGACAATTTATAAATGTAAGTGGCTGGTTTCTAGTCTTTAGAGACCCAAAGCCACAGTCAAGTTCACTTGACTGTGTTTGTTTGTTTTCTAGTGAACTTGACTGTGGCTTTGGGTCTCTAAAGACTAGAAACCAGCCACTTACATTTATAAATTGTCTTGTTTTTTATAGTATTAACTGCTTTGTCTTCTATGTGTCCAGATCACAATCGCTATTTTTAAAATAAAATATCTGTTCATATCCTTACGAGAATGTTTATACTTTCTCTGAAGTATCTTTTCAACTTTTTTGCATTGGTTCTATTTTACCTACATTTCCTTCCTGTGATTGTCTGAGTCCTTTTCTTTCATTCATATAAAAAGTGTCCCTCAACAAAATGGGAAATGGGCTTCTCATTCATTTTTAAAACAATACTGTGAAATTGATGTAATCACTTAATCACAATAAAAAGTTATTTTTTGGGGGGTCCGGTCGTGGGGCCTGAACTCTGGGCCTGGGCGCTGTCCCTCAGCTCTTCAGCTCAAGGCTAGCGCTCTACCACTTGAGCCACAGCTCCACTTCTGGCTTTTTGCTTATGTGGTGCTGAGGAATCGAACCCAGGGCTTCATGCAGGCAAGGCAAGCGCTCACCACTGAGCCACCTTCCCAGCCCCTAAAAAATTATTTTTAAAAAGTAGATAACTAGGACCTTAATGGGCAGTTCTTCATGTCTTCTTAGAGATTTCCACCAGTGCAATATGCCTCCATTACTATAGGACTGCCTGCTAGAATGATCTTAAATCTCATTTTATCAATGAGAAATCCTATAATCTCCTGCCTATTTGTACAGTCCTGGAGGTAAAATAGTGGATGCTCAGAATAAAATTGAATACAGGGCCTAGGGAAATACTGATTCAAAGTATAGACTGAATTGATCTCCAATTTCACTTGTCATTCCAGCATGCATGGTAATGCTGTCTGTAGCTACTTTGAGAACTATTCCAATATAACTTTCATTTGATTTCTGTATATGTCTTAGAATAGAGAAAGAGAGTGAGCAGAAGGGGAAGAGAGAATATTAGGATGCAAATGATAAAGCATTATAGCAGATAATACTAGTAAGCAATCCTTATAAACAAGCCCTGCAAGTTGGCAGGATGTCAACTCTTTCTGTCTACCAGCATCAGGGTTTGAACTCAGGGCCTGTGCTTATTTAGTTGGTACTGTACCACTTGATCCTTGCCTCCACTTCAGCTTTTTGCTTGCTGGTTATTTTGGAGATGGATTCTCACAGACTTCTCTGTCCAATACGGCTTTGGCTGTGATTCCCCCAGATTTCAGCACTCAGTGTAGCTAGCATTACAGGTATCAGCCATCAGTAACATTTCTAACTACATGTAACAATCACCTCCAAATACCAAATAGGTATACTATTAAAAATGTGTATATGCATATACATACATATGCATATATGTATGTATAGGTGCATATACATATATGTACATGTATTATCTATAATTGCTATATATATATATATATATATATATATATATATATAGCACCATAGTCACCATATAGACTTATGTGAGTTTTATAATATTTACAATATTGGAAGACATTCCTGGTCACTTCACATGGTTTACCTCCTTTTGTATTTTTAACATTTTGTTTCAGAGCTATTATTAGCATGCTCAAATAACAGATGGAAAACTAGGATGTTCAGAGAATAAATAACTTTTTGCAGGTCATATAGCTGTGGAGTGATACAGCTCAGAATAAAATATAAGTAGTTTGGTGCTACCATTACCTACTATACCACCTGCCTTGTAATTCTGTGTATTTCCACATATTTTATTTGCTTTAAAATTTTCATTCTATTTTATAGTTATTATAGTAACTGAGAAAAGTATTCATTGTGGATCACATCCTTGTATTATTAAAACACTGATGTCTTAACATCATAGGATGTGGTCCCACTCTAGCTGCCTGCTTTGTCTATTGCAAAATCTCAATGAACCTTTATTATTTTGCTTCAGTTTGACACCAATGCATGGTAATATTTTGGCAATTTGGATTTTATAAAATTTCTTTAGTCTGTAAGTATTCTTGGATCTAAAATTTAAAGACTTTTCTTGATGGGCAAGTGAATGGCCCTTACAGAGAGAGAGAGAGAGAGAAGTTATTTATATAGTAGTTGTTCACTTCTGGATTGAAATGAAGAGTCTATTATACAATCCAATTGTTCCATTCCTGTAACCACTTTGCATTTAGATGTACTCTGTTTAGAGTCCACTGTACATGATTTAAGCCACTTAGGTTTAGATGGAGCCTGGATTGTGTCTGATAGAAAAAGACAGACAAAACCACTTTTTAAAAACAGGGTAAGTTAAACTTCTGGATGTGTCATGTAAATGAAAATTGTTAGGACTTTCTTCTCCCAAAAGATAGAACTTTGGTACTTATCCAAATGTGTGGTACTTATCCAAATATGGTACTTATCCATTCCTTCATAACTCCTGATCAATATATACATACCTTGTTTTAGTCATAATCAATGCTATTTCTTCTGCTTGAAGAATGCTTCCCTGATAGTCTTACTTCTTAACCTAGGTAGGAAAGAGTCACTGTGTTAAACACAAAGGCACTAAGAGTATCAGCTATACATTGTGACAAAGCCTAAATTGACTTTTTCAATGACTAATGATTTATATTTACTTCAAAATAGCTACACATTACAACTTTCTTTCACAAGTATACTTGAGGATTTGTAATAGGCAGTACCTCTACCATCATTAATACTTAATTTAAATAAATTATATTCCATATCTCTTATATTTCTTATCTCCTCTGCTCAAAATGAAATAGATTCCCTATAAATGGGTAGATAATCTATCTACTTTCTTGTAAAATAGGATTTGAAATATTAAAACCAGTGACTTCTTAAGGTAATACATGCAATGCAGATTATTTATTTTTTTAATCTTTTAATTTTTTGAAGCTATCTTTGTGGAAATGTACTCTATGTATGTTTTTCTTCAACGTTTGTTCTAATTAAATGACATAGGGCAAACATTAAGCAATAATTTCCCATGTTTTAATGAAATGCAGTAGCACAGATTGTTTTAAAAACAGTGGGTGCTTTTGATACTTCAGAGTAATAGTCAAGATAAGAGGTTACATGTATACTTAAATTAATCTATTTTATTCTTTTTCCTGCTGTCTCCTCCCAGCTGTCAGTGAATATTGTGTGTGTGTGTGTTTGTGTGTGTGTGTGTGCATGCGAGCACGCGTGTCTGGGCGTGTGTGTGTGTGTGTGTGTGTGTGTGTGTGCATGCCCAGTACTAGGGCTTGATTTCAGCCCTATCCTATAGCTTTTTCATTCAAGGCTGGTGTTCTATTACTTGAGCCACAGTTCCACTTCTGGCTTTTTGCTGGTCAATTGAAATTAAGAATCTCATGGACTTTCCTCCTGATGCTGGCTTTGAACTGAGGTTTTCAGATCTCATCCTCCTGAGTGGCTTCTCCTACATTGTCTTCTCATTTTTCTATTTTCTCATATATTGATAGTATCCCTTCTATGTCACTCTTGTTTTTTTTTATTCTGGTATATAATTAAATCCCATGAAATAGATATGGATTCATCTTCCTGAATGTTAATATGTTGAACTTTGCTATTAGCTCTGGCCATTTAGGCCATTTAGGAAATATGGTAGAAGTCTTTTGGAATTTTCCCAGAATTTATAGTGTTCTGTAAAGAAAATCCATTAATTTCCTTCCCAAGTTTGCTTGTCATTGGTTTCCTGATGACAGAATTTGACCTTTACTTGAAGAACTTGGCATTGGTCAGACTCAGAATTGAGGGATCTTCCTGGAAACTGATGGGCAATACAACTGGAGAACGTGCATTAAAGTGTAGTTTTCATTCAAAGAATGAACTGCCATGATCATATCCTTTCCCGTCATTAAGGAAAGGAGCTACCTCAACACCTGGGAGATTTGCAGCACTACAAATTACTGTACATTTAATGTGGCAAAGTCATTTTCATAATTTCCTTTCCTACTTAGGAAGTTTTCTCTTCCCTCTTAGTGAAATTTGCATCTCAATCTTACTTTGGCATGAGAGGCTCCAAAAACCCTTAAATCACAGTATTTCTGAAAACATGAAAGTTATGATTTGACTTTCCCTTTGCCTGTTTATCCATTAGATTAGTGATTTTCATTAACCTCGGGAATTTAAGGAGGCTCCTGACTAAGAATAGATCTTTATCATAAAATCAAATTATCTGATGAAAACTTATTTAGGATTTGTACTGCTGATCCAAGGGACAGCAAGGGATTCTGTAGGGGAAAAGGAAACATAGAAGCTTCTCAGTGACAAGGAGTAGATTTTCTCTGCGATCCTTTAATATGGAGTTTTGGATGTATGGCCCACTAATAAATGAGGAATATTCATCTGTTACTTTTTACTAATTCAGCATTTGGGAGTCAATATAAAGAGAAGTGAGTTATATCCCAATATCATTCTCCTTGACAACACCATCATTACTTCAGTTCATGACATAATCTATATCTATCTATCTATCTAAATATTTACAATTGAGGCTTTTCATGGATGAGATAAGGTAGTACAAACAAGGTTATAAGCAGAAGACCAGTCCTTGAGTTGGTTGTTCAAGAGATGAATAAAATCTAAACTGGGAGTACAGTTATCATTGTTTGGTCTAAAATCAGATAGATTTTAAAGCTGCCAGGTGCAGCTGTGAGCAGCTGCTAACATTGAATAACTGAAGCTAGTTGAATCATGTTTGTCACCAAACTCATTATCTCTCTGTATATAGTGACTGTGCAATTGGCCATGCTCCTCAAATTAGGGTGATCACCCCAAACTCATTTACTCAACTAATATTGCTTGATTATGTTGATGCTCCAAATACTTGTGAAATACTGGAGAAATAATAGTGAAGAACAGCCAATTCCTTCTTCTCTTAATGAGCTATATCATTCACCTAGTAGACAAAACTCTAAACAATTTCAATACTATGTTAGAGTATATGTTAGAGGTAAATATAATGAAGGATTCCATAAGATTATAAAGAATACTTGTTAAGTCCATCTGGGGAAAAGGTCAGGGAAGACTTTCAAAACCTTTAAAATTTCCATAGAACATAAAAAAAAGTAAAGATAAACGCTACAGGATAAGGGGAAGTAAGTTTCAAGGTCTGAAAAGTCAACTGAGACAAAGTCTTTGGGTACATTATCTTGTGGGAAACGGAGTAAATGGAAGATTTTTAAGTCCCAAAATGACATGGCCAAATGAATTTATTACAGTACTTGTCTCATTATGGTATAGAGATAAGCAAGACTGAAGACAATCATCTAGTCTAGAGAGACTAAAAACTTAAGATATGAGATACATAATGCAAATGGGACCGTTCAAGAAGTTCTTTAAAAAAAAAACAGAATCATAAGATTTGGGAATTGGGCTTGGCTTACTTCACTTAATATAATTTTTTCCAGGTCTTTCCATTTCCTAACAAATGCGGAAATGTCATTCTTTCTGATTGAGGCATAGAATTCCATTGTGTATATATACCACATTTTTTTGATCCATTCATCTACTGAGGGGCATCTAGGTTGGTTCTAGATCTTAGCTATGGTAAATAATGCTGCAATAAACATAGTTGTGCTGGTAGCTTTAGTGTGGTCTTGTTTGTAGACATTTGGGTAAATGCCCAAAAGTGGGAGTGCTGGGGAGCTCTATGTGGAGTCTTTTGAGGAAGCTCCATATTACTTTCTAAAGTGGTTGAAAAAGTTTACACTCCCACCAACAATGAAGTAAGGTTCCCTTTTGTCCACATCCCATCCAGCATCTGTTGTTATTAGAGTTCTTGATTTTTGCCATTCTAACTGGGGTGAGGTGGTATCTCAATGTTGTTTTGATTTGCATTTCTTTTATGGCTATGGAGGTTGAGCATTTCTTCATGTGTCTATTGGCCATCCTTCTTTCTTCTTCAGAGAAGTTTCTCTTTAAGTCTTTAGCCCACTTATTTATTGGGCAGTTGTTTCTTTGAGGATTTGTTGTTGGGGGATTTAATTTTTTGAGTTCCAAGTATATTTTAGATATGAGACCCTTGTCTGTTGTATGGCTAGTGAAGATCTTCTCCCAATCCGTGGGCTTTCTACTGATCTGCTAGCTATGTCCTTTGCCATGCAGAAGCTCTGCAACTTCATGCAATCCCATTGGCTAACCTTTCTTTGATTTGTTGTATTTCTGGGTCTCTATTAAGAAAATTTTGGCCTGAGCCAAGGAGACCTAGGGTTTCTTCTATTCCATCCTGTAATGTTTTCAAAGTATCTGCTTTGACTCTGAGGTCTTTGATCCATTTGAAGTTGATTCTGGTGCAGGGTGATATATAAGGATCTAGCTTTAGTTTTTTACAAGTAGTTAACCAATTTTGCCAGCACCATTTACTGAAGAGGCTGTCTTTCTTACATTCTATTTTTTTAGCTCCCTTATCAAAGATTAGATGGCTATAGGTCTGTAGGTTCATTTCTGGGTTTTTGATTCTATTCCATTGGTCCTGAGTTCTGTTCTTGTGCCAGTACCAAGCTGTTTTGATTACTATGGCTTTATAGTAGAGTTTGAAATTTGGTATTGATATTCCTCCAGCAGTGTTCTTTCCGTTGAGGATCATTTTGCTATTCGGGGTCTTTTATTGTTCCATATGAATTTTTGGATTTGAAGTAAACCAAGCCCAAAGAAACATAGGTCCCATGATTTCCCTCACTTGCAATATCTAGTATATGTATGAGTCAAGCAGAAAAGGTCAGATAAGGTGATGTTAGGAAAATGAACCCTAAGATATGTATTCAAATGTTTTCTTTCTTTCATGCATTTGTTTCTAACACAATTATAATTTGTATGTCCCTCCCCCACAGTATAACCCCTGTTTTCACTGTATTTGATGTCAGTATAATTTGTGGAGGGGAAGGGGAAAAAGAAGTCGTTTAAATAAGGTTACAGGTAGACCTGTTGCAACAATGAGAAGTACAAGTTGTCAAGTCGAAAACGAACTTTACAACATGGGGGGAGGGGAGGATCAGGTAGGGGGGAAGGGAGGATGGGAAGGGATGGGAAGGGTAAACAAAGGAGGAGGCTACAATGCTTGATATGAAATGTATTCACTATCTTGCTCATGTAATTGTAACCCCTCTGTACAGTATTTTCACAATAAAAAATAAAATTTAAATTACAAAAAGACATGTACTCATTACCTTGCTCATGTAACTGTAACCCCTCCTCTGTACAGTATTCTCACAATAAAATCTTATTTTAAAAAGAAAAAAAAAGATTTGGGAATTGATTAGGAAATGTCAAAGAAAAGTTGAAGAGATATAAAAGTAAACAAAATTTAAGTTGCTTGCTTGAGTCAGTGCATCAGTGATGCATTTTATTGAAATGTAAATTACAAAGTCAGCCTTCCTAGAAGATGAGATATGATAAGTTCAAGTTTATGAATATTTGGCATGGAGATATATGTAAAACATCTAAATGGAGTCATCTAGCAGGCACAAGAACCGAATAAGATGGATTTGGAATATAGACATTTGGAGTCATTAATGTAGAAGTAGGGATGTGAATTATGAAGCCTGACATTTGGATCATGAAGAATGAGGACAAAAGGAGCCTGAAAGGATGTGAAAACAGAAGAGAGCACATGTTAGGAAAATGAGCAAATCTTCACCCGTACCCCTCCAAATGATTTTATCTTTTATTCTACCTCCTGCTTGCTATTTTAGTTTCCTACTAAGCTTTAAATCTTCAGATTACTTGGTTGATTCACAGAAAATCTAAGGTCTGACATAGTAACCCCTTTTTAGAGAAGACTAGGCATTGTTTTTTTTACTATTCCTGCGTCAATGCAGTTGAAGTCAGACAGATCTCAGTGCCAAATCTGACCCTGCCACTTAATAGTTTTGTGGCCTTTGGTCAAATATTCTTCTGAATCTCATTTCTATACATATAAAATGGATCAATAATTCCTACTTGCCATGGCTAACTTGAGTATCAGATGAGAACATGCATTGAGATTCCCTGGTTGTTTTCTGTTGATTGGAACACTCTGCTTCTTTCTGTATTTTATCTAGCTTGATTGTAAGAAATGTGAGAACAGTATGATAGAGTGGAAATAACAACTTCATGTAGTAAATGCGCAAATGTTTATATCTTTAGAGTCCTAAAATGGAGTTAAAATTACCTTCCTTCTGTGTAAGTGATTTTACATATGCCAGTCTTTTTTTGAGCTTCAGCTTCCTCATTTTTAAAAATGAAGATAATAATACTTGTGTTATTTTGCTTCATGGTTATTATGAACCTCAAGATAATGCATGTGACAGCACTTTGAAAACTAAAGTGCTTTAAAAAAATAAAAAATATATACTCTCAAGCATCACACTTTATTCATAGGAAATAGTCAAACTTTGTCTTAAAGGTTGGTGTGTGACATTAGACATTCCACACTTATATTTGAAAATATTTAGTTATTCTTTATATTTGAATTACTTTGAAAAATTCCACTGGAAAAGAGACTTAAGAATATTTTTTGGGGGGGGTCTAGTCATGGGCCTGAACTCTGGGCCTGGGCACTGTCCTTCAGCTCTTCAGCTCAAGGCTAGCGCTCTAGCACTTGAGCCACAGCACCACTTCTGGCTTTTTTTTCTGCTTATGTGATGCTGAGGAATTGAACCCAGGGCCTCATGCATGCAAGGCAAGCACTTTACCACTGAGCCACCTTCCCAGCCCCTATTTTCTTTTTTTTTTTTATTGTGAAAATACTGTACAGAGGAGTCACAATTACATGGGCAAGAAAAAGAGTACATTTGTTACCAAGCGTTGTTGCCTCCTCCTCTATTTCCCCTTCCTATCCCTTCTTACCTCCCCCCATATTGCTACTTTTCTTAATTAGTCTACACCCATTTTCCCTTGTTCAATGAAAGGTACAGAGAAAGACCCAAAGATATAAAGAGAAAATATATCTGACTTTCAGAAATGTTCAGCTGGGAATGGAAATAGTCAAGTAGTTTCTAAGCATTTGGGTCTTTTTTCTTTTGTGCCAGTACTGGGGCTTGAACTTATAGCCTGGCTGTTATACCACTGCTAGTGCTATATCACTTGATTCACAGCTCCACTTCTGGCTTTTTGGTCATTCAATGGAGATAAGAATTTCATAGATTTGCTTACCTGGGTTGCCTTTGAACCACTATCCTCAAATCTCAACGCACCAAGTAGCTAGGATTACAGGCATGAGCCAATGGTGTCCAGCTCTACATACACTCCTAGAGTTTATGCTGGGGTTAGAAGATAATCAGGAATCTTATAAAGGTATCCCTGTGTGAGTGAAATGCTGAGAAGCAACAATATCAAAGACAACCCAGGCAGGAAAGAATGAGACTCTTACCTCCAATTAACCACTAGAAAGCTGGAAGTGGCACTGTGCTTCTCAGCATTTCACTCACACAGGGATACCTTTATAAGATTCCTGATTATCTTCTAACCCCAGCATAAACTCTAGGAGTGTATGTAGAGCTGGACACCATTGGCTCATGCTTTTGCTCTCTTAGCAATACGTATCAAAATTCCAACCTCATTTTTCAAGGAAATAGAAGAGGCAATCCAAAAGTTCATATGAAACAATAAAACAATAAAAGACCCCTGAATAGCTAAAACAATCCTCAACAGAAAGAACAGTGCTGGAGGAATATCAATACCAAATTTCAAACTGTACTACAAAGCCATAGTAATCAAAACAGCTTGGTACTGGCACAAGAACAGACCTCAGGACCAATGGAATAGAAAACCCAGAAATGAACCTAAAGACTTATAGCCATCTAATTTTTGATAAGGGAGTTAAAAAACTAGGATGGAAGAAAGACAGCCTCTTCAGTAATTGGTGCTGGCAAAATTGGTTAACTACTTGCAGAAAACTGAAGCTATATCCTTATATATCACCCTGCACCAGAATCAACTCCAAATGAATCAAAGACCTCAGAGTCAAAGCAGGCACCCTGAAAACATTACAGGATGGAATAGGGGAAACCCAGTTCTCCTTGGCAAAGGTCGAAATTTTCTTAATAGAGACCCAGAAACACAACAAATCAAAGAAAGGTTGGACAAAAGGGATTGCATGAAGTTGCAGAGCTTCTGCATGGCAAAGGACATAGCTAGCAAGACCAATAGAAAGCCCATGGATTGGGAGAAGATCTTCACTAGCCATACAACAGACAGGGGTCTCATATCTAAAAGATACCTGGAACTCAAAAAATTAAATCCCCCAACAACAAATCCTCAAAGAAATAACTGCTCAATAAATAAGTGAGCTAAAGACTTAAAGAGAAACTTCTCTGAAGAGGAAAGAAGGATGGCCAATGACGAAATGCTCAACCTCCCTTGCCATAAAAGAAATGCAAATCAAAACAACATTGAGATTCCACCACACCCAGTTAGAATGGCTATAATCAAGAATTCTAATAACAACAGATGCTGGAGGGGATGTGAACAGAAGGGAATCTTACTGCATTGGTGGTGCGAGTGTAAACTTGTTCAACAACTTTGGAAAGCAGTATGGAGGTTCCTCAAAAGACTCCACATTGAGCTCCCCTATGACCCAGCAATCCCACTTTTGGGCATTTACCAAAATAATCACAAACAAGGCTATACTAAAGCTATCAGCACAACTATGCTTATTGCAGCATTATTTACATTAACTGAAATATGGGACCAACCCAGATGCCCCTCAGTAGATGAATGGATCAAGAAAATGTGGTATATATACACAATGGAATTCTATGCCTCCATCAGAAAGAATGACATTGCCCCATTTGTTAGGAAATGGAAAGACTTGAAAAAAAATATATTAAGTGAAGTAAGCCAGGCCCAAAGAAACATGGTTTCCCTTAATTGCAATAACTAGTATATGTCTGAGACAAGAAGAAATGGTCAGATAAGTTGATGTTAGGCGAAATGAACCCCAAAATAAGGACTCAAGTGGTTTTTTTTCTATTGTTTCTAACATATATATATATATATATATATATGATTTCTTTGTTGCTTTGTATGTCCCTCCCCCACAGTATAACCCCTGTTTTCACTGTATTTGATGTTGGTGTAATTTGTGGAGGGGAAGGGAAAAAACAAATTGTTTAAATAGGGATTCAGGTGGACCCATTGCAAAGATGAGATGTACAAGATGTTATGTGGAAAAACGAACTTCACAATTTTGGCGTGGAGGAGGGGGGTAGGGGAGGATGGGAAGGGATGGGAAATGTACTGAAAAAAAAATAAAATAAAATACGACAATCAAGCCAGGTGCTGTTGTCTTATGTCTGTAATCCTAGCTATTCAAGATGCTAAAATCTGATGATCCTAGTTCAAAACTAGCTAGGAGGAAGGAGGGAAGGAAAGCCCATAAGGTTTTTTTAATTTTTGTACTTTTTCATTTAATTTTATTTTAAAGTGAGGTACAGAGGGATTACATAGGTAATGAGTACATTTTTTTGTCAAACAGTGTTACATCCTTTGTTTTCTCCCACTTTCCCTCCCTCCAACTCTCCTCACCCTTAAATTGTGCAGTTCATTTCCAACATAGTGTCTTGTGAGTATCGCTGTTTCATTGGTTCACCCTTTGTCCTTTGTCTCATCATTTTGTTACTCGTCTTCCCTTCACTAAATCAACTAAATGTATATACAAGACACAGGGTACCAAAATATAAAACAGTGATAACAGGGGATAAGCCAATGGAAAAGAAATGAAAAAAATATCTTTACATAGATTCTTACCTCCAACTAACCACCAAAAAGCCATAAATGGAGAAAGCCTTAAATGGAAGAGCATTAGTCTTTAGCAAAAAAGCTAAGGGACAGCAACCTGGCTCTGATTTCAAGCCCTAGTACTTACATACACATACCACATGCACACACACACACACCAAATCAAAAAGAGTAAAATCACAGTATCCACAAACCTGGATTCCTATCCCAACTTTGCTTTGGACCTTAACTGCATTAAGCTGGAATTCTTTTCTTATTTTAATTTTATTTTATTGTAAAGATGCTGCACAGAGAGGTTACAGTTACGTGAGTAAGGTAATGAGGACATTCCTTGTTGATCATTGTTAGCCCCTCCTTTGCTTTTCTCCTACTATCCGTCCCTCCACCACCTCCCTCACTCCTTGCCTCCACCCCACTCTGTCCCTGAAGTTGTAAAAATATTTCCTATATAGTGCTTGTATCATTGCTGCAATGGATCATCCTGTGTCCTTGTTTCAGCATTTTGTTATTCCCCTTCCTCTCCCCTAATTAGATAATTGCATATACAAGATGCAGGGTACCAAAATCAAGTACAGTGACAATAGGGGATATACCATAAGGAGAAGAACATACAAAGGAAACAAAAAAAAATCACATAGTACCTTAAAAGCAACAACAAAGAAAGACCTTTTGTGTCTACATCTTGGGGTTCATTTCACTTAGCATCATGTTATATGGTCATATGAACATAGCTTAAGTGAAGTAAGCCAGACCCAAAGAAATGTAGGTCCCATGATTTCCCTCATTTGCAATAATTATTATACCTCTAGGACAATTTTATCAGATAAGCAGAAAAGCTCAAAAGCTATGTATATAAGACCATATAAGTTTGGAATTCTTATGAATTTCTTAACTATAAAAACATCAATTACTATGAGACTCTATTCAATAAATATAATATGACCATGCTTACATTACCTAGCAAGGATCTGAGACAAAATGTATCTTGAGGCTAGACTGTAAGTTTTTGTGCAAAGAGATTTTATATAACTCTTCTAGTATTTATAATGAGACTATGAAACTCTATAGATAGCAGGTAACTTTAATTAAAAGAACAAAAACACAGGAAGTAGAAGAGTAAAAGACTTTAGTGGCCAGTTCTGAAAGGAAAAGGAGAAATTCTTTCCTGTCTCAGTGATTAATTAGAAGTCACCCCTCATCAACAAGAAGAAAGTTCATTATTGAACTAGAAGTGGTGACTCAGTCTACACTGACTATAGGTAATTTTTATTTGAAAGTCTTATTCATTCAGAATTAACCTATATTTATATGTGTTTGATACTATTTGGCTAAGGAACAGTTCACCGTGATTTCCTTTCAGTATGAAGTGGAATCATGTTGATGGAAAACCACTTGGTATGAACTCTGACCATTACTTTCTGACTATGTGATTTTCAGATCCATTGTTGCTTTGTGCTCTCCCCACATGTATTCACTTTGAGGAATTACTCTCTAGAGTAATGATAATGTTCTTAAATTCCTATACCCAGGTTTGTTGTAATATTAGCCCCAGTATTGTTGTCTATTATTTTATTGTGATGATTATTTTAAAATCAATCAGTCTTTCTTATGGAAATTGAACCCCTAAGATTATTTTTCTTCTTCATATTTATCCTTAGTCATTCTCTTTAGAAAGCTGATGATCATATTCTATTTTTAAAGTCCAACCAGTTCAATTCCTCTGAAACTGAAAAATATGAGCTCTCAAAATGCTTCTGAGTAGCACTTTTTTCTCTTTTGCTGGCATTATTTTTATTGAATTTGTTTCCTTATGACTATGTATCTTTTTCCCTTCCCAAACTCTGTCCATGCAATTGAAAATGATGGGAAATGGGAATCAGGTCAACGAGAAATTCTAATTGTGTGCTGCTATCTTCTTTCTATACTGCCTTTTATAATTCAACAATTCCAGATATTGTCTGAAGTCACTCAGACTTTGCAGTGTATGTAAGCCCACCAGCAACCCAGGCCTCTCTCTTACTATTCTAATGGTTTAAAAGGTTAACCTTCAAAAACATTGTTGTCTTTAAAACTAAGTTGCTTAAGAGCTTTCTAGAGAAAAAGCCCAACAGTGCATTATTTAGAATGTATTATAGGAAAATAAAATGTTGAAGTCCACGGACTGAAAATGATCTTCACACTCACACATAAAATGAAATCTGATCAGTTTATAGCCCCACATGGACAGAATTCCCAAATTAGGCACTTCCAAATTCAGCACAGCAAATACTGCCAGCCACCAAAGGGATTGGAGAAATCAAAGCTCCTCTAAATCTTACTTCCATGACATATGAAAGATTCAGCAGAGTGGAGGTCAAAGAGTTTGAGGGAGGGGTAGTGAAGGTATAAAAGAAAAGTAAAATAGCTTTTCTTTATATAGTATGAAGGAATAGAACCTAATTATTCTTTTATGCAGAAAATCCCTTTGGCTGTACACATGAATAAGAGCACTCAAGGCAGTAACATTTTTCTTATAATTAGAAGAAATTATGATGTCTCTCTTGAAAGGCAAAATTTCCCTTATCATGAAAAACAGTGTTCTTTATCATCCTTACTTTTTTATTAGAGCCTTCAAAATGAGGTTTTCTTGAGCCTCTTGAAATAAATCCATTCCACTTTGAACTGCCGGAACTATTAAAATGCGGCCTGATTCATCCTGAGAAATGGCCACATGCTCACTTGCCTGGGATAATAATGACTGTTAGGTGAATTATAAAGAGTACTGAATTCCTTTATCCTACAACCTGAACTGGCCCAAGATGGAAAACCCTTTTTAGTAGGCTGACATGTCTCATCTTCACATTCATTTATTTATGTTTTCAACAAGTGTTCACTAAGTGACACATACACAAAGCATTGGGGAAAGGGCTGAATTTTCTCAGAGCAAATAGCAACCAAGAAAAGCAAAGCACCACACAGAAAACATGATAATAAAGGAATAAAGGAATTTTTCTTGATAAAATTTGAAAACATTTAGAAGGTTAACAATGCTTTTTATTTCCATGTCAATTCTACATAGGGCACAGACTGCACAGCTCTGAATTGTTACTGGCAACTAATGAAAATATTGACAATTAGAATGCAAAAAACCACAGCAGTACAGTAGCTGCTTTCTGCTTACTGGACTTTACTGAGTTCTGGGTGAAAAAGTCCTAGGGAGCTTTCCATAGAATCTGGTTTAAAGGTCTAGCTTGCAAGAGTTGGGGGGACTGCTGCCACTCATTTCTCCCTGAGTACTTAATATGTACAAGTCTCCCCGAGGATCCCTTCTCTCACTCATTCTCCTCCTGTGTCTCCTAACATTTTTCTTTTATTTTTCAGTCTATATTTTTAACAAAGATTTTCTAGCATGGTTTTAAAAGTGATGAATGAAAACTCTCTAGCCATTATTCATAGATATTTCTAAAAACAAAAATATATCTAATGATAGTTAGATAATAGTTCTTTTTACCAATTATTGACTGTGTGAATAACAATCTGAAAAGCTCACAATGTATGAAAAAAATATTACTGTTCAGTATAATTTTTCAACGTTTTTCCATACTTTTATTACCATCGATTAATTTACAAGGAGTTTCATTGTGATATGTCTATATATGCCTATAATATACCTCAATCAGACTCACCTCCTCCAGCACTCTTTATCCATCTTCCTTCCATCCTTTTCCAAACCAACCTCAGCAAGCTTCCTTGCTACATTTTCACACATGTACATAAAGTAGTTGCCTGTATTCCCTTCCTTCACCTACTCCATTGGTATCCCTTCCTCCTACTAGTACACACACATCACATAAAACCTGTTTCATATTTCTGTAATCTATTTTAAGTATATATTCTTTTGTTTCTCTTGCTTTTAAAAAAATTCTGCTACTGTGTTTCATAAGCCTGAGGTACCATCAGCTGTGTACATATGACCATATAAGACAATGCTAAGAGAAATGAACTCCAAGACATGGACACAAGGTATTTTACTTTGTTGTTGTTGTTTTTAATGTATTATGTGATTTTTTTGTTTCTTTTGTATGTTCTTCCCCTTATGGTATATCCCCCATTGCCACTGTATTTGATTTTGGAACCATGGTATTGTAGATATGTTTATTAGAATTAGGGAAGAGAAAGGGAATGACAGAATGTTGAGACAAAGGACAAGGGGGAACCAATGCAACAGCGATGTACACATGACAATATGTTGGAAATGATCTGTGCAACTTTCGGGGAGAGGATTGGGGGGAGTGAAAGTAGGAGAAAAATGAGGGAAGGGGTAACGAATTTGATAGGAAATGTACTTATTCCCTTACTTATGTAACTGTAACCTCTCTTTACATCACCTTGACAATAAAAACAAAAAGATCTGGAAAGAGGAAGAGGGAAATAAACTTAAAAATCCTTCTAGTGGGCATACTTCTGTTTATCCTCAGCATTTTAATATTTGCTTTAAATTGTAATTACCTGTCATTAACATTCTGCCTCCTACTAGGTAGTAGGCTGCAAGAAGAGACAATATTCTGTGCTATTCTACTTTTAACCATTCAATCACCACAGAGATGTTTGGTAGAGAATTTATAAGGGAGGAAGTGATGTTTCATAGGTTCCAACTTCTATTTTTCAATAGATTACATTTACTGTATTTAAACTCAAATCTTAACAGAGCCATACCTATGTAGAAGACTCTGATCTACCAGCTCCAGAAAAAATAAATGGAAATGAGCAAAGATTCTGTCTTCAGACCTATCACAAGAGAAAAATAAAATGAATGCAACTCAACTGTAATCAAAGCAAAAGCTTAACTTTTTAAGAGTAGCAGTGAGTGCAAAGAGTTAGAAAGCTACCATCCACAGGCCTAAGAATTATATCATGAGCCTCACTTCACTTTCCTGTTTATATAATTATTGACAAGCATACAAAAGACAATACTGACAATCAATGTCAGAAAGATTAGACACCTGACCAGGGCACCACACCCTCATGTACATTAGCTGTAAATATCTAAAGTGAAAATTATACCTCAGAGTGATGAATGGAGCAAAACTGGCTGAGGGGCAGCCAAAGGGGTGGGGAGGGAATTATGTATAACCAGCCTGTAAGGGTGGGTAGGACATCATCAAAGAAAGATATATAGTATAGTGAATGGTGAGGTAAGGGCTGGACATCCACACAACTTCCAAAGTTCAGAAAGGAGAGTTAGGGAAAGGTTCACTACTTTGAATTGTTAGTTTGGGCAAGGAGACTAGAGTAGAATACTGATTATTAGACAGGATCCCATTGAAGTGGGCATTCTTAGAGGGTAAAATATCATGGAACATCAAGATGCTTCTATTTCAATTACACTCACTCTGGAAACATCTCTGGTTGCAAGTGGAAAGAAGACCCAGATACATGTTTGTGTAAGGAAAACATGTGACTCAATTCTCTCATGTCTCTGGTGTTCTTGATAAATGAGAATGAAATACAATATAAAATGATGAAATGATGAAAAATGTTCAATAATCATTATTTAACAGGCTATTGGGCTCTACAAACTACCCTGTATATTAGTCATAGAAAATAATAATGCATAACCTTCCCTGATATCTCCACAAATTAGCCCACAATATGAGCCTTTCACCCCCCAGCAACACCCAGGAAGAAACCTGATGCAAGTACATGGAATTTATGTTGAAAAATTATTTTTTGCAAGTTGTATTCTATATAAAGTGTCTACACATGTATTGTGTAATTAGGAAAACAAGCACATTTTAAGAATATACAGTATACCATCCCCACCTACTTATACCAGTACCATATCTTTATTCAAAACTTGCATACTTGGTCACAAATTGTGAGTCAGACCTTAAACAAGGGTTAGAGGAATATGAAGATGACTGAGACAGTATTGTTGCTCATGAAGATTCGTTATTTAGGATGTGAGAAAGAAAATAAACAATTTAAGAGGTCTTTCTACTAAGGACCTATTAATTCCCTCCTTCAAATACTGTCATTCATAGCAGTGAAAATAAGCAATCACCATTTTGACAATCATATGAACTAACAGAGAAATTTTTAGACAGAGTATATATTTAATCAGTTAATTTTTATTTAAAACCTTTGTTAATATTATAGTAAGAAATAACAA
Organism: Dipodomys ordii; assembly: GCF_000151885.1. Classification (NCBI taxonomy): domain Eukaryota; kingdom Metazoa; phylum Chordata; class Mammalia; order Rodentia; family Heteromyidae; genus Dipodomys; species Dipodomys ordii. The sequence goes on from NW_012267300.1 coordinate 3,593,856, forward strand.
CAATATTTTAAAATTATAAGGTAACCTTTGGGCCTAGCAGATAAAAGCAATTTGATAAAAAAAAAACATAGATGAACGTTTTAATACACAATCAAGAGAAATGTATCTAGAGAAGTGACATAAGAGTTACTTGTCTGTTAATTGATACCATAATTAAACATAAACATAATTAAATTGCAGCAATATTTTTAAAGCTTTTCTAAAAATCTTTTACAGTAATTTAAAAGAAATTCAGCCTTTTGTTGGTCTAATAATGCACTTTCAGATTTAGGACAAAGATGTATAGAAAGTCACTTTGGTCAGTCTTCTCCGGGCTGCCAAAAATCTTTAGTACCTTTAGAATCACTAAATAATCATTTTTTATTTTTTCTTACTAATTTTCATAGACTAAATTCTCTGTGTTATCATGTGTGTGTGTGTGTGTGTGTGTGTGTGTGTGAAAGAGAGAGAGAGAGAGACTAATTATTTTGTTCAAAGTCCCCCTCAGTTCTGATACCAAATGAATGTAATTTAACCCACTAGATTTTTCTGTCATAATTTCAGTGCAGGTAAAAGTTATATCTGAGATTTCAGTTATTTCTTGCTATCAATTTACATCCATGACTTAGGGGTTCCAACAAAGGATATTTATCGTTTGACCTTTTGGATGAATGGCTGGATCAAAAAGAGTTAACATAGTTTAAGACTTGAAAGAGAAAAATATACCCAGCAAAAAAGGCTTACAGCTAAATAATGAGTGCCAGCGTTGAGGCTGCTCTTTCTTGCTTTAGTGCTAGAGATGCATTATTCACAACTGCCAATCAGCTAATCTGAAAGGAATTTGTTTTTTACTAAATTTCCCCTTTACTTCTCCCACCCTACTGGTCTAGTGTACATTCCCTCCAGCTAGGAGGGTTTAGAAATAGTTCCTAACACAGACAACGAATGCCAGTCTGTGAATCGAAGGGCAGCAGACACTGTGGAGAGAAAGGGATTCAGCTCACCCCATTTTCTTTTCACATTTAGCCTTTGCTACTGCAGTACTGAAAAGCTCGGGCTCTTGCAAGAGAAGAAATTGCCTGTCAATTTCTGAAACCTCAACACTGACCTGTTACTAAAGATTCAGTGTGCAGAACTGGTTGCAGGTTTTTGAGATATTTTTAGTGGACCAAAAGCATACAACAAACAACTTTCTCACTGTAGGAGATGAATTTAAACAAATGAGAGACCATGACCACTGTTGCCTAAGCAAAGCTCTATTGCGTGTGAGGTGAGGGATTAGACATCATGATTCATAGTTGAAAACAAAGAGCCCCAAAGATGAAGCTAAGATCCTTGTTACACAAGTATCCTTACATTGGCATTTTGAATATCCTTATAAATGCTTGCTATGTTATTATGCCAAATGATGTGTGCTGCTAGATTAAAAATTGCTGCTAGATAGAAAACGCTACTAGCTACCAGATAGAAAAATAGATATATGTATAAATAATTGGAGATGTATTTTATAACCAAGTGAAGAGTAGTATCTTAGAAAATTTGATTAATGCCCCAGGGTACTTTTTTTTCCACTTGGTATATTCATGAAGCACAAGTTAAGAATGTTGGAATTTACTAAGGTCTACTGGGGAGTAATTATCACTCAATGTGCTAGCAGTGAAAAATCAGAAATTGTTGCCAGCTTTCCCCACTTCTCAGGCGATACTAAACAGTTTTCCAGATTGAGACAAATGGCCTTTTCTAATTCTTTGCACTAATTCACCAAGTTGCAAAGCAGAAATGGCTTTGGGTTCAGTTGCAGGTATTTCTATCCATAAAACAAACATAGGTATGAGAGCTCTTCATTCTAAATCAGAAATACAAGCTTCAGGCAAGGAACATGGCTGGAGGATTTCAAGCTGGCATACTCACCGGTAGATACGGTGTGTAACTTGGGCCTGAGATGATTTTCTTTCTACTATTTGCTCCTGAGGGAAATGCACAGATACATACATTCAGATTGCTGGAGGATGGCTACAGTTTCTGGTCAGCATGATTACCTTATATCCTTCTGTAGTCCATACTAGTACAAGAAAACACTGGGGGATCGTCACAAACCCTGACACTCCTGTCAGTCAGCAGTGACTGGCTCAGGATCTTACTTCTCAACAGATTTTCCCCCTAACCCAACATTTATCTTCACTGCTTTGCTGCCACATCCAGCCTGGCTCACACACAGACACAAATAGGCTTCTGCCTTCTAGCTGCTGCAGTAAACTCCATTTGACTCCATATCATGTCCTTCTACCAGTGACTGAGAAAGCAGGATCACTCGCAGTGAGTGCCAATGTAGACAGTGTGTCAGCCATCCATCCTACTAAGGTACCCTTCATCCTAAAGATAACCAAGTTACCATGCAGCCCTGAGAAATGGAGCAAAGGGCAAAGCAAGTGTAGCATCTAGTTGTTCAAATAAGGAAAAATAATCGAGCCTCTCAATATATCCAATCACTCCTAAAAAGGTATCATTTATTTATTTATTAAACACAACCATTGAGAAAATCCAATATATACCTCATTTCATCCTCTCCAAATGTGACCCACCACCACCACCTTGACATGCATGCAGGAGGCTTATAGAGTGTTAATGAAATGTGGTTTTGAGAGACATGAACTATATTGATATAACCTATTGATGGTATACACATGTCTATAAATTCAATACCTAGGGAGGTAGCTTCTGAGAGACAAAAGGGAGAATGGGGAAAGGGAGAGAAAGGCAGAGCAAGCAACAGATAAAGGAAGAGAGTGAGAGAGAGTGCAACCACACAAGAGCAAGAAGGAGCTGTGTAAAAAATAAATAAATAAATCCTAAGACTCACTGCAGTGCAGTTTTACATACAGGCCTGTAGGAGCAAACGGAATGTTATTAGACCATAAAAGCACATCAGGCTGATTTATGGTTTCTGATCAAGGTTTCTGTGAAAATTACTCTGTATCACCGGCTCAAGGTGACTGCTACCATTAATGTGTGGAAAATAAATGAGATGGGGAGGCTGATAGCAGGAAGGAGAGAAGCACCGAGGCGGTTTCTACAGCACAGGTTCCCCATTTTGTTTTACAGTGCAGAGAAGCCTGTCATCAAAATGATTGCTCTGGGGCAGGAAAGGAATTCTTGGTAATTAGATCGTATGGCATGTAGCTGGTGCTTTCTTATATTGAATGTATCAGGATATTGGGATGAACGCCTGCTTTCTGCAAAGCATCTCGTGTGTGTGTGTGTGTGTGTGTGTGTGTGTGTGTGTGTGTGTGTGTGTGCTCATATTCCGATACAGTAGCCTAAATTTAGAGGGGACAATAATATATCGTAAACTGTTTCTCCTGACTCGATTTTTTTTAAATATTCAGTCTCCTCTCCTATTTTTCTGACACTTTTTCCTCTAAATAATCTTTCATACTTGAGACTTTTCAAGAGATCTGATATGTGGAAATATTTTACAGAATATTTAATTGCCATAACATGATCTCTGTGACCTTTCCATCCCTGCCTGTTTATAATTCATAACCAAAGCATTTCATAGATGGAATGCTGTGCTCTGGGCTTAGATGTAAGCAAACATCATACATCACAAGATTTTCAAGTAAGATATTTGTTGCAAAAGGTTTAAAAACCGTTTTCTTGAAAGATTTCTGCTCCTTCCTTTGATGCAACTGATGCGACTTGGTGTTTCCAAATCAAGGAAGAGTTGAAGATTCCAATCTTTTGCTGTATTTTGACTATAAATGCTGGTAGGAACCCCAGCATTTGAAATGCTCAAGATGAAACTGAGTAAATTAAAAGATTTTCAAAACTGTTTATTGTATCTCTTTCCCTGACTGTTAAAACCTGCCCTCTGGTGCTTCTGGTTAGCAGTCCACATCTGGAACACATTGGTGTCTGTGTTCGCAGCTGGCTTTGGCTGAGGTGAGGGCTCTTAGGAAACACAGCTCCAAGGAAACCCACAGGAAGCAGAGCACTCGGTGCCTGTAGCCAAGAAAGAACGAGGCTTGTGTTTCTCTCACCCTGTCGTGTTAAACAAATTGTTCATTTCAGTGGCACATCCTATTTCAGCTGCTCATCTTTGTGTTACTGTGGCTGGACTGAGACTTTGATCCTCCATCCACCTGCATACATGCAATTTCTGGAATATTGGTCAGAATAAATAGCCAATAAATATGCACATTGCCAAAGATTCTATTTCAAAAGCTCAAATGTAGTCACAACCCTATTTCAAATATACAGGTTACAAAGGTTCATTTAGACAAGGTAGTCTATAGTTAATGCTCTATTCCAAATACACTGACTAAGAAAGCCTAATTTGGTCAAGAAGTTAATATATCCATACAGCACACAAATTCAGCAATACATTTCATTTACATTATTTCATTCAATCTCCATGACAGGAATCATTAGACAGCTATGATTTTTATACAAAGATTGAAATGTGAGCTCAAAGTAGCAAGGCATTTTGGACTTTCTTCATTGCATTCACAGTAATCAAGCCAGTTCTTATTTTTCTTACCTTTATCTAGGGTACTATTACCTTTTTAGCAGAAATGTAATTACCTAAATTTATAGAGAAAAATAAATCACCATACTACTTTTCTGACTCTATTACTTTTTAATAATATTAAAAAGTTTTGGGAGAGATAGGCTCCTGATATGAACAACGGACAATAAGCAATATTCTTATCCTTTCTATCTTCCTTGCTTTGTTTGACTTCACAGAGTCAGACTTTTCTGTAGCATCTCTTAGCACTATGTTTACCTTTTCAGATCTCCCTCATGAACCATGATTTTCAGGGATGAATAGATAGTCATACCAACACCCTGGAGCCAAAGGGACTACCTTCACCAATATTTAGTCTTCCTTCTCTAATACATTCCTTCATAGAACATCTTGTTGGAAAAAGAAACTTCCAGGTCAGAGAAAATCTGTATATGAAATGACTACAGCATATATAAAATGACCGTTGCTCTTTGAGATTAAAATTTAGCTCAGAATGATCATTAAGCTCCTCAATGAGAAGAATGTCTGGTGCTTCCAGAGGGATGTGTGCTAAAGCAGAGTATTATCAGAGAAGCAATTGCCTGACAGCTAGGACACAGGTGACAGGTCCAATATGTTGCCACTCGGTAAGGCATTTCTCTACTTGTGCAGTTTCATTTACCTTATCAATACTACCTTTTACAGCAAAGGATCTTTAATTTGCTGAGCTTTTTTGTAACGCTTCAAAGGTTTAAACACATAAATACAAAAATAAATAAACAAAAACCTGAAAACAGTAAACATAATAATAGTAATAGGAAAAATGAAGGATAGTCATTTAGTATATGGAATTCAACTATCCATGAAAATAAGTTGAGGGAGAGGCACTTTGTTGCATTTAAGAAATGAATGATTTCCTTGAGAAATAGGTGGTTGGTTTCTTACAGATTTTCTTTACCTTCCAAAAAAGAATCAGTGTCAGTCATCTGTCCTCTTGATGGCCTTGGTGTGATTTATTGGATCCCCATAGTCCGTTTCTGCTAGGAAATTCTATTCGTGTTTCAGGAACTACTCTAAAGTTGTTAGAGAATTCCGTGTTCTGGATATGATGATTCTCTCATTTTTATCTTCCCTGACCAATGCTTCAACCTCTCCAACATCATGTTCCTTTCCTATGCAACTTTCATTCACATACAAAATGTTTCCCTATTCCATTTTCTTTTTCTGTATAATTTTCAGTCACATAGAAAACATGTGGGAAGACTTCAGAGTATGACTGCCTTGGCTGACAAAGGAAGGGACGAAGTGCCGTGCAAACATCTGAGTGGTTTCCTAGTCATTGTCACCCAGCAACTAACTTTTCTGGTGTCTGCCAAGAACTCTGCATTGCTCAGGGGAGACTGGAATCAATCACTTTTGCTAAAACAATATACACAGAATATCTCATTTCCTACCAAATGCTCTGTCTTAGTTTAGGTGCTATAGTGAATCGCCATAGACTGGGTGGCATGTAAACAACAGGTGCCCAGGACCAGGGTGTGGATGGTCCAGGTCAAGTGAAGGCTTTCTCCGTACATGGCAGAAGTACAACCTAGCTGTTTGCCTCTTGTACAGGTATGAATCTAATTCATGAGGTCGTTCCCCTTCTGAGCTAGTTACTTCTCAAATGTCCCAACTTTAAATACCTTCACACAGGGAATTAGATTTCAATATGTGAACCTTGAGAGATATACACATTGATCATAATGGACACTAAACTTCCTGTTTGGCAGAGAAGACTTCCTAGGAAGCCTAATAGCAAGTATGTATGAACTTTAAGGGGAGCAAGGGGATAAATGGGGGCCACATTCTCTCCAACAAAACTGCAGCGATCCACTCTTCCTGTTTCTGAGACAAGCAGCAAACCATTTAAATCTCCAGTTTTCATAATGTACCAAAAAGACATCCTAAATCCTGCCTTTTCTTTCAGATAAATATCCAGAAGCCAAATGACATTCTTTCTCTCCTTTTACAAAGGAAACACATCATGGAAGGAAATACAAATTTAGAACGGTGGATGGAAACAATTTGCCTCTGAGACCTATAGTCCAAATTCTCAGGCCCATACATTTCTTCAAAGAATAACTGTTAAACAATGGCCTACATTTCATCAGTTTTGCTGTGAAAGTACCCAGCAATTTTTTTAAGTACTGTAATTTTGAAAATTTCCATTTATTCCAGAGACATCATCTAGTGACCAGTCAGACAAAAGAAATAAGAAAAATGACAAAGCCCTTCAAACAAGATGAGAATTATTCCAAGCTTTATATTATAAACACAATTTATCACAAGAAAGATTTTATTTTCCTGTGTTCTTCACTCCATTTAGTAAACCCTTACAGAAAACTTTCCAGCCATTTGTCTCTCATGCATGCAAGAAAACCTAACTCTTTCACAGAGCATGAAGATACAGCGCCACCATTAACCATTTGGAAGACATTATATGGTAGGCCTATTTTGAATATGCATAGTGTTTTTAAATATTTATTTTGATTAAGTAGTTGTACAAAGGGGTTTAAATTCTAGAAGTCAGGTTATGAGTAAAATGCGTCTTGAACAATAGTGTTTTGACAAAGAAATTCTATTTTTAGTTCCGTCCTTTGCCAGCAGAATTCAAGTTTAGAGCTGTGTTTCTTTCCTTCAAGAAGAAAATATATTTTTCATTTATTAACTGGTTATGCAATTTTAACAAAATCTGTTAAAACAAGCAAACAGGGTGAGATATAATAGAGAAAATATAATGGAGAAGATAACACAGAAGTGATCTGGTACTGATAAATTATCTTGGACAAAAGCAACAGGAGATAAGCTTCACTGTCAATCTAGAAGCAGACTGGACCTGACTCAGTGAAGAGAGGGAAAGGGCTCTTGTGCTGAGGGGAGAACAGGCAGTTTGCTTATGCTTACTTTACCAGTATGACCTATAGGAAGTATGACACCTCTCTAAATGGTACTGGCGGGACATCCAGAAGCTATCTGCGGACCAAGTTAATACAGCAAATCAGCTACATACCACTTGTACCAAAGTGTCAAGATGGTTATCCTTTGATTATTTCTGGAGAAGATTTCCATTTATTTCCAGACATTATTTTCAAAGGTAATTCAGCTGTACAAGTCTAAAACTACAGTAAGTCTACTAGACTTACCTTCCATGAGCTCCAGCCCTGACCACTTACACCACTATGACTGTTACCATCTGAGGTTTAGAGCTTACATAAGCTCTTTGTCTCTTCTGGCATACCAGAGATATGGAACGGACAATAACAATGAATCAGTATACATCCATTTGAGCTAAGATGATATCGCCTTCACCCATGCAAGCAAAATTCTTACACTCTACAAAAAGTCTGCCCAGGTCATCTGTCCTGGTTGTATTTGAGTACCAAGAATACATTGTGCCTTAGAGGGTCTACCCTATAGCTCCATCAGAAGCTCACTGTAGCATTGGATAGAATCATATAACATTGTAAATGTTCAGCCATATTTGGACTGTTAAAATGACAAACATATTTTGTAAGTCTAGCACAGTAGACTAGTAGGAGATTTTTGAAAGCCATTAAAGAGGTGAACAGAATTTCCATGTAAGACTTGGAAAAGATATTCTGGTAGGGAAGAAGATACTGGAGAAAATTATAAGGAAATTGAATTTTCTTAGCAAACACATTACTTTTGTTGATTAAAGGTTTAGTTGGAATAATCTCATCTTCTTCCTTAATCATACATGTTATTGTCATTGATCTTAATCATCTTTCTATATACACCCCCATCTCCACAATAACTTTATCAGAATCCTAGATTTCCAAATACATCCTCTTACACAGATAGCTCATGCATATAGATTCATATTCCTTCAGGCTTTTTAAAAATGATTTTTAACATTAGGCTTAATACTTCCCATACCAAACTCTCTAGTTTCTCTCTTTATTTGAGCAAAAAGAGGTTCAATCCAAGTCCACATTTCAGAGCTCTCAAATTCAACTTTTTCTGAGCTAAGTATCTCTGAGTAGAACTATGTTCTAATTAGTTACACAGTTCCACTTCTAGCTGCGCGAGTGTGGGACTTCAAGTCACTTGTAATTTCTCCTTCATTATCTCCTGGACTCTGCTACAGATTCCTAAATCACCCTTCCTAACACAAACCTCTCAATTATTTTCTTAATTCAGCAACAGAATTTTTCATGTGCCACTTTCATTACTAGTGGTTGCTTTTCAATCTTTGCATGCTGTAGCAGATTAGTCTCTTATTTTGCCTTCTGCTTAGATTTCTATATAACCTCCCCACTCTCATTATTATCAAACTGCCCCCTGTAGGTCTTCACTATTGCTGAACCTACACTTCTTATATTTTTTTATTTCACAGATCTGGCTCAAAAATGATTCCTTACCAACCAAAATGGGGGTGGGGGGGGGGAGAAGGAAGAACAAATGAGAACTGGTTTGAAATTGGCAAGTATATATAGAGTCAGCCAAGGATCTAAGCTATAGGCAAAATCACAGTTTCCAAGGACAATTGTGTCTCCAATGGATAAAAATGGGATGACCCTCTCTAGGAGTCATGGAGTGTGATCGATGTAATGCTCTGCTGGGCTTATTGGTACAGACACTGAGTCTGTTTCAACACTGTGCTTTCTATTTATACTGGTAAGAATATGGCCAGGTTATGTTGCCGGGGACAAAGTTAAGTAGGTCAAATCTTTCAGAATGAAGAAAATAATTTAGTGACTGATAATCCTGTTATTTTTCTGCTCAAAAAACACTAAATGGACTTTCATTGCCTTTAATTTTCAAATGAATTCTTCCTGTGTTTACCTACCTTTCTAATCTTGTCTTTCTACAACGCCTCTGCCTATACCTACTAATCCATCCAACCTTAAAAATGACTACACTTTTCCACTTCATGCTTTGTGGTTTCCTCTCCCTGAGGTGCTCCTTGCTTCATCAGACTACTCGAAGTACTATCTACCATTCAAGTGCTGGCTCAGATCCCTATTCTTCCCCAAAGCAATTTTCACTCAAGTAGATACAATGAATTACATTATCTTCAGAACTGTGTATTTCTTACATGGCCTGCTTTACCCAAACCAAATACCAAGAATCTAACTAAATACCTTTATACAGTATCTAGAAAAAAGTATATGGATTTCATCTTGTACTCTACACTATGGATATTTCATACACATCAAGTCCTTCCTGTAAAATTATGCATTATTTTTTAGGAAAGTTCATGAAGTAATCCATCCCCTCTGTAGTTTACTAAAATGTCTGTACAAAATAGGGCTTAATTAAGATATATCTAACATTAAATTATTGCACTGTGTAAACAAGCTTCATCACAAACTTTGTTGGGGGGTTTTACAATGAATATAAGTGAATGGCTTGCATTCATCTTAATACCTTAAAACTACACTGCCAAAGAAAGTTTTGATTTTTCACAAAGCTCCCAAACCTTAACATTTCTGAGAGTCACTAGCTGCTGACCTGTGTCCATGAATTGATCTTGATGACCACTGAGTACAACTGCTTTGCAGTGGGATTATATATCCCAGTCTCACAGGCCTAGCAAGAAACCACTCAAGCTGGTATTCTGCTGTCTACTCTATGGTTACCAGTGCTGTCACAGGAGAATCAGAAATCCTCATAATTACTTTTGGATGTTGGAAACAAGAACTCCTGTCTGCATTATGCTTACCCAATGGAAGAGGAGGTATGGGTGAGAGTGAGACCTTGAATTAGGTCACTGGAAAGTTTCTTCGTAATAACTTTTTCCTTCTCCATCACAGCTAATAAATTATAGCCTTACCAGCCCAGTCTATGTTTGTGCCACAATATTATATATATATGACTTCCTGACACTCTAGCTCCTATGACCATTTGAAATGAAGAATTTCTATTTCCTCCATCTATTAGCTAGATCATTATAGGGTAGCTATTGCCTAGGCTAAGGTGTTATGGTGAAGAACTGTGTGTTTGGTTACTTTCTTGTTTTTGCCTTTTTAACTTTGTTGGTAATACTGGGATTTGAGCTCAAGGCTCTTGTACTTGCTTGACTAGCACTCCACCACTGGAGCCATGTCTCCAGCCTTGAGTTTTGCCAGTTATTTTGATAATGGAATTTCACATCCATTTTTTTCTGGGGCTGGTCTCACACATTAATCCTCTGTATCTCACCTTCTTGAGAAGCTATGATTACAAGAATGAGCCACTAGTGCTCAGTGTGATTGCTCTTTCTTATATATATTCCCTTAGAATATGTTCTGCCTGTAGCAACAATGAATGAGCTCAATTTATTACTTTAAACTCACATGTTCATGTAATATAAAGTATCCCAAGTGTGTTCTCCCTCCTCTTTGCTGGGTTTGAGGGTGGAGATAAGTTCTGGCTTTAGCCATTTAATGCTATACTATAATTGATGCTCTTTTTGTCTTTAGCTTACTTTGTCTGGCTTATAATTTCAGTCTTCTTTTATCATGAAATCTCTCTCAAGGGTCCTATTTCCTTTCCTGACAAAGTCTCCATTAAAGTCACAGCAGTCCATTTAATGTGTGAATATACCCTTGAACTTCACTGGTGGTCAGGATCAAGTCTTTTATTTTATCCCATGAGACCTTTAATCCTAATATAAATTAGTGAATGCAAGTGACCTGGGGATGGATCTGTGCACATTATCTTGAACATATAAGACATCAGTAATCACTGTATATCATAAACTATTTAAAGTCTCCTTAATTCCCTGGAGAAGACAAAGGACCTTGAAAATTTGATCATTACTATACTTAGCTATTCAGCAGAGTTCTAACTAATGCATGTGTATAAATAACCTACTTAAGGTTGGGGAAAAAGCCACTAAAATCAGACACAATGGTACAGGGCATCAACAAAAGGCTAACAATAGGCCAGACTGGGAACTCCTGTTATTCAAAGGCAAATAGTGAAAAATAAATCATGACAACCATTTAGTCAAAATGTATTAGTCATGAACAGGAACAAGAAAAAGTATAACCCCATGATACAGATAATAGCTGATCAATAGGAAATGACATGGGCATGACACATATATTATAATTATAATTTAATATGGTTATTTTAACTTTGTTTCATATGTTTAGAAAGTCAAGTAGACATAGGAGAGTTATTTTATGAAGAGTTAGAAGGAACTAGTTCTAATAATTTTTAGTACAGAAGAGTAATAAGGGAGTAGAGCAATCCATGATATATTTCAAAATAAATTGAAGAATTATGGTTTCCCAACATATAGAAGTGATATATGCTTGAAGACAGAGAAACACTAATTACTCTGATTTATTGCTATATGTAACATTCATGTATATCCTATAAATACATTTATGTGTGTGAATATATAAATTAAAAAATTTACAAAGAAATCAGAAACTGGTGGCTCATGGCTACTCTGGAGACTAAGATCTGAGGATCATAGTTCAAAACCAGCCAGGATATGAAATGCCATAAGATTCTTACTCTCAATTAACTGTATCTATGGCTTAAGTGGTAGAGTACTAACTTTGAGTGGAAAAACTAAAAAGACATTGCCTAGGCCCTGAGTTCAAGTCCCAGGACCAGCACACGTATGCACGCATGCACACACATGCGCGCGCGCGCGCGCACACACACACACACACACACACACACACACACAAACATCTATAAACCAAACTTTTATAATGAAAACTAAAATCTGAGATTAAAATTACACTGGATGAGTTTAATAAAAAATATCGTTGAAGGAAATATTGATACCTTTGAACACATAGCAGTAGAATTTATTCAAAACAGAAAAAAATGAACAATGAGCTATAGGAGAACTTCAAGTACTTCGCAATATATGAGTCACTGACTTGCCAAAAGGAAGGGTCAGAAAAATATTTGAATAGGAATGGAAGAATGTTTCACAAATTTGACAAAACGTAAGTCCATCAATCCTTAATGAACCCATAAAGTATAATGAATCTCCAACTTAAGAAATGTGAAGAAAACTCAACCAAGACATAACATAACCAAATTGTTCAAGACCAGTATTTACCAAAAACCTTAAAAGTAGGAGCATGGAGTTGGGGGAGAGAAAGACATTCAGAAAGAGAAACATAGGTATACAAGATAGTAATAGATTACTCTTAGAAAAAGTACAAGTAAGGAAACAGTATAGCCACACCTTAAAAGTACTAATAATCTTGTGCCAAATGTGAAATTGTATAATATTATTTCATCATTTAAAGACATGTACTATGACCCATAGAGTTATTATTAAAATAACTAAACAAGTATTGTTATGGCTAAAAACCTATGAAAAGAGATAAGACAGAATTTTAAATACTCAAGTATTGCAAAAGAAGACAAAGCATGCAGAACGGATAGAACAAACTTAAATAATAAAATTGAATTAAAGCTAGCTATACCAATATGAAATCATTGGCTTATTTTTGCCTGAACAATGGGCAATCAATATCCAATCCAAATGCAGAGATGATCATCTTTAAATTTTTGAACGAGATGATATCTCACTGTGATTTTGATTTGAAGTTTCCTAATGGCTAGTGCTGCTGGGCATTTTTTCCACATATTTGTTGCTCATTTGTAATTCTTCTTTGGAAAAAAGTATATTCAGATCATCAGCCCATTTGATTGGGTTATTTGGTTTCTGTTAAGTCTTTTGAGTTCCTTGCATATTCTTGTTAATAATTTTTTTATCAGAATAGTTTGCAGATGTTCTCTCCCATTCTGTAGACTGTCTCTTCACTCTTGAGTGTTTCCTTTGTGTTTAAAGCACATACATTCACATACAATTTTAGATTCAATCTGAATCTAAAATACTAATTATAGAGACAGGGGAGGGTGTAAATACAGGTAAGGTAAGTTGGATAAGGAACATAGAACACACCAAATAGTGTGGTGTGCTATGTATTTTACTTTTATTCATGTTATATGTACCATACCACATTATTATTTGTGTACATCGCATATTATCTTTTATCTATAACACAGTTCACTGATTATAGTTCACAGGAATCTGTTACATATTTTATTTTAATCTAGAAGAGAGGACCTCAAAGGCATTGAACATAATGGAATTATAAAAAGAAGGAAATACTAATTTCCCTGACTTGATTAGTACTAATGTCAATATTCAAGTATTGTTATTTGAGTGTATTGAAGGACTGCACCGTATCCCATCAACATGTATAACTATTATATACTAATACCAAAAATTTTAAAAAGGAAGACAAGGCAGCATGATGCACACATCTGTAATCCCAGCAATCATGACGTAGGAGACTCTGACATAGGAGAATCATATTTTAGGCCAGTAAAAACTGTTCAGTAAGACTCTCTAACAAAAAGCAAAATAACAATTAAGGGAATAAATGGGGTTAAGATAGTTTGGGGGAGAATGGTAGTAGGGATGACATTGATCAAGATTCATAATATTCATCAAATGGCATGTTGATTTGAAACTTCTTTGTAAGAAAAGTTTTAATGAGAAGCATACATGATTCAGCTCTCTATTGTCTGAAAGAACTACATGCAAATTATAAAGAAATGGGGCTGAGAAGGTGGCTCAGTGGTAGAGTGCTTGCCTTGCATGCATGAGGCCTTGGGTTCCATTCCTCAGCAGAAAAAGCCAGAAGTGGTGCTGTGACTCTAGTGGTAGAGGACTCACTTTGAAGAGCTGAGAGACAGTGCCCAGACCCAGTGTCAAGCCCCATGACCAACAACAACAACAAAAGAAATAGAATATGATTCTTCAAATAAGGAATAAAAAGGTATACTGCACAAATACTAACGTTAATAAGATGGAAATGGCTATATTGATAACTTATTAGAATGCAGGACATCGACTATACTTTATAAAGAACCTTATCAAAATAATATTATCAAAGATCTTTCTTAATAATAAAAGTATCAGTTTAGTAAACATGACAAATAAATGTGCATATAACTAGTTGGAATTGGAAAAGACAAAATCTCATAACACTATTTATATTATATGGAGAGCCTTTTTTTCTTTTTCTTTTTATAATTTTAATCTTTATCTTTAAATAGTTATACAAAAGAGCTGTCATTCAACCAAGTAGTATATGAATATAATTAATTTTGATCAATGTTACCCCTTTCTTTATTTTCTTCCATTCCTCTTTCCTCAATTTTTTAAAAAGATTATCTTTTAGTAGTTATACAAAGTAGTTTCCATTTAATAAAACAGCTTATGAATACAATTCATCTTGATCAATGTCACCCATTTTAACATTCTTACCTATTCCTCTTCTATCAACTTCTTCCCTCACTTTTCTCAATTTCATAAGATATACATTGAATTCCTGACTGCATTCTCCCGATCTTCTCTTCATTTATCTATCCTTTTCCCTTTGACCCCACCCCCTTTCAAGTACTAGCAACCATTTATGATAAATAAAGTAAATCAGGCCCAAAAAGATAAAGGATGCATGTTTTCCCTTATATGTGGAAGTTATATTTAGCTTATAAACTTCTAAGTAAATAGTTGAGTGGCATGCAAGTGTATAACAAATGTATTAACTGAAATATGGTAGATTCAGAGAGAACTCAAATATGTAATTTCTTAGGAAAACAAAGTCAAAGATCAACAAAACATATGGAGAGTCTTATTTTAAAGCATTGTCTCTTGTGATTATGGGGGCTGCCAAGTGTGAAATCTTTAGAGGAGGCCAGCAGCTGAAAACTCAGCCAGAACTCAATGTCAGAGTCTGATTACAATGAATCATAAGTGAATTTTCAAAGTAAGAGAATATTTTACATTTTTATTGGAATAAAATTACAAGGATTAAAGAAATTGTCTAAAAGCATCCAAATTATTCACTTAGAATATTATTACAAGATGTAGATGATACTCTAATAATAACACTCTTACTTTTTAAAGTTATGTGTATTATTATAATGCATTGGAGTATGTAGATATATCATTAAAATATAGGAATACCACCCCACACCAAATCAAATTTCCTGAAGTTAAAGGATTTATCTCAGACTGAGTGCGGTGCTTCACCCCTGCAATCATAACTACTCAGAAGGCATAGAGCAGGAATGTTAAATTCCTGGCCTACCTAAGCAAAAAAGCAAGACCCTATTTTGAAAAAAGCAAGAAGAACTGTGGATGTGGCTCAGGTGACAGCACTGTGAACTGCAACAGCCTAAAGTCAAACTACATCACCAGCAAAAGTAGAAAGGAAAACAAAAAGATCTTTTCTATTGACCAAATGAGTGCTATTCTCTCTTAGTTCTTCTTATTTTTCTTAGGACTCTGTCCTCAATTCCTTCCTTATGGATTGATCTTACATTCATTCATTACCTCTAAACGGATCACAGCCAAAATCTCTCTCTGAATCCCATGTATGTGAACATTGCTTTAAATGCCCCAGAGCAAATTCAGTAAACTCCTGTTTTTCCTCCAAAACTGCCCTTGCCTCTACTCACTTCTTTTCTGTGGGACATCATCAATCTTTAACCCTCTACACAAAGTCAACTCATGATGGGCAAAGAACAAAATATACACTTGATTTCACAGATTGTCTTTCCAGGATAAATAACAACAAAAACAAATCTTGAATTTGCTACATGCTTCATACCCTCTTGTAAAAAAAATTTTTGTTTGAACAGAGACAGAAATAATCCAGTAACTTCCAGTTGAAGTGACCTGGCATATCAGCTCTATAGCTTGTGGAAAGGGGTGTTGGGGGGGTAGTTGAGGAGGAAATTTCCATACATGCCATTGGTTTACAGTCCAGCCAAGTTTCTCTCTAGCATGATTTCTTATGCTTTAAGAAAACAATTTCTTTGTTTTACCATCCCTTCCCTCCCACCTCCACTCCCCCCCCAAATTGTAAACAAAGGAGGAGGCAACAATGCTTGATAAGAAATGTATTCATTACCTTGCTCATGTAACTGTAACCCCTCTGTACAGTATTTTTCACAATAAAAAATCTTATTAAAAACAAAAATAAAACGTTTCAAAAAAGGAAAAAAAGAGAAAGAAAACAATTTCTTGAATTCCTACCTATAATCTATCTCCAGCTATTCAATCCAGATCATTTTCCTCCAGGTTGCAGAGAAGTATCATTTCTAGGATACTTCTAGGACACATAGAAGTCCTTCTCTGATAGTATCTCCAAGAGCAGTTTAGGCCACATTCGTTCCTACATTCTTCTCTTCATTCACTGATCTGAGGTCCAGCTTTTATGTCCTTCAATTCTTCCATCTACAATGAATTCTTTACTCAATTTCTCTCCATCAAGAGTCATCCCCACTCATTTTTCAAGTTGTCAGGTAAAATGTGTTTGTTTTTCTCAATGTTTTTCTACACTCTTGCCCATTGTAGTCTTAGGACATCTCAATTAATGTCTTCTCTACCCACCAGCATTGTATCACTTATATTTTTGCTTTATTTGATTTGTAATTTTTTGTTTCTTTTGTTTTATTTTTAATAAATGTTTTTTATTGTGAAAATACCATACAGAGGGATTACAATTACATGAGCAAGGTAATGAGTACCTTTCTTATCAAGCATTCTTGCCTCCTCCCTTGTTTTTCCCCTAACATCTTTCCCTCCCGCCTCCACAACTACACTCCCCCCACACACACATCGCCCAGGCCTAAACTGTAAAGTTCATTTTTCAACATAGTGTCTTGTACATCTCATTGTTACAATGAGTCAACCTGTATCCCTATTTAAACAGTTTGTAATTTTTTATATCTAACATTTAGCATAGATACTCTCAATCTTGACATAATCAACATTTGAGGCCAGATTTTTTGTTGCCATTGTGAGGTGATTTCGTGTGCATTGATCAATGTTCTGTTGCATCCTTGCCCTCCCACTGCTAAATAGTATTCTTCCAACCTCAGTCTTGACCGTCAGGCATTGCCAAATGTCTCCTGGTGGACAAAAATCCCCTTGGTTAGAACAAACAGATCAAATCTATATGAGAGCACATAAAAACATGTAGTTTTATGGTAAAACACTGTGTTGGGAAAGGATAAAATTTAGCATATCGTCCTATGCCTCCAGATGGTTTTTGGATAAGACCGTAGGGCTATAGTGTTGGGCTCATGGAAACAAAATGAAAGGGCTACATGTGAATGTCATCAAAGCAGAAACTTGAATGTGTTCTCTTCTTTCTATCAGAGAAGTCCTAACAAGTATTACAACCAGACTTTGAACCTCTTCAGCTATTCATGGTGTGTGTGTGTGTGTGTGTGTGTGTGTGTGTGTGTGTGTGTGTGTGTGTGTGTGTGTGTGTTTGGTCCTTGGGATTAAACTTGGCCTCATTCTTGCAAAGTGGCTCTTTATTACTCAGCCAGGCCTCTAGCCCTTTTTTGCATTAGTCATTTTAAAGATAAGGTTTCACTTAGCATCATCTGATATGGACATATGTGCATAGCTATTGAGCTATTCTGCTCATCTGCTAGGATTATCCTAGACATATACTAATTATTACAAATGAGTGAAATGAACTTCAATGGACACAAGAGGTTTTCCTTTGTTATTGTTGTTTTTTAATGTACTATGTGATTTCTTGTTTCTTTTGTATTTTTCCCTTATGGTTTCTCCCCTGTTGTCACTGCATTTGATTTGGGTACCCTGAGTATCATATATATATTTATCTGAATTAGGGAAGGGGAACAATAAAAGGGTAAGACAAAAGACAAAGGGGAAACCAATGCAACAGCGATGCTCACAAGACAATACATACAACTATGGGAATGTTGGGGGAGAAAACTGGGAGAAAATGAGGGAAGGGGTAACAGATTCAACAAGAAATATACTCACCAAGCAGGAAAGGTCAGATAATGTGATGTCAGGAAAATGAACCTTTAGATATGTATTTAAATGTTTTTTTCTTTCATGCATTTGTTTCTAACTCATTTATAATATTATTTCTTTGTAGCTTTGTATGTCCCTCCCCCACAGTATAACCCCTGCTTTCACTATATTTGATGTCGGTATAATTTGTGGAGGAGATGGGGAAAAACAAGTCATTTAAGGATACAGGTGGACCTGATGCAACTATGAGAAGTACAAGTAGTCATGTCAAAAACGAGCTTTACAACTTTGGTACGGGGTGGGGGGGGAGATTTGGGTGGGGGGGCGGGGGGGAGGCTGGGAAGGGATGTGAAGGGTAAACAAAGGAGGAGGCTGCAATGCTTGATAAGAAATGTACTCATTATCTTGCCCATGTAATTGTAACCCCTCGGTACAGTATGTTCACAAAAAAATAAAAATCAAAATAAAGAAATACACTCACTACCTTACTTATATAACTGTAACCCCTCTGTACATCACCTTGACAATGAAAATAAAAATAAAATAACAAAAAAGACAGGGTTTCACTTCACTTACTGCCCAGGCACTTACTTGGAGTAGTAGCTGCTTTTTGTAGCGGGAATAGCAGCTGTGTGTCATCACATCTAGCTTCTTCTACTTCTGCAGTCTTACAGATTTTTCTACCCAGTTTGGCCTGGAACCCTGATTTTCAGCCTCCAATATAGCTAGGGCTACAGGTGTGAGCTGTCATATTCAGCTAAACCAGGCTATTCTTTTTTTAAATTTTTTATTGTAAAATATTGTACAGAGGGGTAACAGTTTCATGAGCAAGGAAATGAGTACATTTCCTATCAAGCATTGTTACCTCCTCCTTTGTTTTTCCCTACCATCCCTTCCCTCCCCACCTCCCCAACTCCTCCCTCCCCGACCCCAAGTTGTAAAGTTGGTTTTCAACAGTGTTGTGTGTATCTCATTGTTGCAATGGGTCACCTGTATCCTTATTTCAGCATTTTGTTATTTCCCTTCCCATCCTCAAATTATAAAAATGTATATAATCAAGAAGTTAATTTCTAACTCTATCTATCTATCATAATAAAACCTAGGAAATGTTTGAAAAGGAGAGAGGAGGGAGGGGTAAATAGGAGCATGGTAGAGAGGGTAAATTTATTTAATGTGCACAGTGTGCATGTATAAAATATCACAAAGAAACTCTTATATTACAAATGCCTATTGTCTCATAATGAAAATAAAATGAAGGAAAACAAAGATAGGCTTTTGTGGATTCCTCAGTATAAACAGGATTAGATCTATGCAATGTAGGTGGGAATATGCTCCAATACTTTAACCTAAACTGTGAAAAGATTTCCATTTTACTGGTTCTTGAAGGTGAGCAATGGCTTTGTATTTCCCCAAAATTGATTGCTACTCTTCTGGAGACCTGAGAAAGAATAATGAACACTCCAGTTTAATGGAACAGAAATGAGATGAAACTTCCTGGCTTTCCATGTCTGGATTTGGTCACCAAGATTTGCAAGAAATGCACAGAAACAACAATAGAAGAATTGGTATTTAAATGGGTGGATTTTTTAGAGCAGGTCAAATATATTTTTGCACAGAAAGAAAGAACGTGTAAGCATCATAATGGAAATACAGAAATCATAAATAGCAAAGCTAATGCCAACACAGCAGAGGTACAAAAGATCAGCAAAGAGGCATGACTGTTAAAAATAAAATAGGTTGTAAAGAGAGACACCGAATATAGGAATCTTTTGTTTTGTTTTTAAAGCCAGCGTAACAAATGATGGTAGAAGAAACTTTGGCAGGCTACTCAGAAGCTGGATATCTCAGGGGAAAAAATGTTTCTCTCTTCCCTGGCAAAAAAAAAAAAAAAATATATATATATATATTAAAATGAAACTGGGATATTTATTTTCCTTTTTAACACAGCAGGGATCATCTTTTGCAAACAAGCCTAAGGATGCTCCTATGTGTGAGCAAGCCACTGATGCTGTTAGCAACTGACCATTGTCATTATCTACACAATGCATAAAATGCTCAAACCATGACTAACAATAGTCTCTACCCACAGCTTCTCCTGCAAAGTGCTGTTCATTTTTCCCCATAAAATCTTAAAAGGTGAGAGTAAACAAGGAAACATCTCAACAATTCTTTCCCACTTCACCCTATACTGACCTGTATATGCAGGGAAGGGAGTAACAGACCAAAAAATAGCACAGTGATTAGAAGCCAGATGTGGATGAACTTAACAATTATACAATTATTTTTATTCGGCATTGCTTTGATGCCAAGAATGAATATCAGGGCCTATAAAAATGAAATAAAGTGGTCAAATACATATTTTTTATTGAACTTGAAAATTATTAAATGGATAAGATGTCCAAGAAATAATGGTTTACAAAGCAGGCTGTTTAGATCAGAGAGCAGAACCAATGAAAGTCTCTTCAAGGAGCTCAATCAATGAAGGCTTTCAAGAAGAAGGTTTAATTGTTTAAGGTGTACAACAGATACTTAGATGCTGAACCAACTCTGACAGAAAATTAGACTTAACAGCACTTGAAATCACTGGGGTGAATTGAAGGGCATTCATATCATTAGTATGGTTGAACTTGTAGTCTTGAGCAAGTGGCTCAATCGCTTTGGGTTTCATTTTATTATGAAATGTAGCAAACTTCTACATTTTGCATAGATTTGTGCTGACATTCAGAAGATGATTCACCTTCTAAGTTAGTGAGCAAATAGTTGTTATTCCAATTATTACAATAATTTCAGAACAATGAACTTTAAATTACTGGACAAGAGAAATGCATGAAGTTATCAGAAATGTTGATACCAGGATTAACAGTGAAGTATTTTTCTTCTTTTCTATGTTTTCTATCTTTTTCCACAAAGAGCACATACTACTTTACAATCAGTAAAGGAGCAGCATTTAAAACATTTTAAATTTAAATTTATTGAATATATTATTTGGCAAGATAATAAATGTTAATACAACTCATAATCAAGTGACTTTTGAATGTACAAATCCTTGATTATACTGAATACGCAAATTATGCCAAACATATCATAGGACACAGGTAAAAGGGTAAAAATATGTCTTGGTCTTCAGAGAGATTAGTCTTAGAAATCTGCTGTTTCTCTACTGAAAAATCCAAAAAAATAGTTGCTATATAGTTGGATATGTATGAGAAATATACCAAAGATCAACAGCTAGAGCTTCAGAATTGGACATTTATATAATGTGACTTCCAATCTTTTAATACTCTAACACATCAGCGTACAACGTGCTGGATATTTTCTAGGCACAGGAAAAGAGAAATCAAGCAACACAAGTGTATGGTAAGTATTTTAATGACCCTGTCACTGTTCCTTTATGCTTCTGCTGGGAAGCAGTACATATAATAAGAACATATAGAATATGCGGTAGAAAGCAAGTCACAGGGACATCTGTACTGAAGTTTTCCACTATTATTCAAGTAGATATCTAAATCTAACATTTTAAAAATAAGGAGTCAGTAATAACATCTCCTTTGTCCCACTCCTTCCAATTATCTATTCATTTTTCTCTTACTATTTATCGGCTTTACTGCTGGTAGGATTTGTCTATTCTTACTTCAGTTTCTCCCCTCCTATTCTTTTCTGCACCCACCCCAAATAGACTTTGTGCTAGAAATGGTTTTTGTCAACAAGGCCTCAGACAGAAAATAAAAAACTTTTGTACAAATGCAAAAATGGTGGTTCTCCAGACTGATGAAATGAAAATAAACTGCCTTCCAAATAGCTACAGTAGACCAAATTACAAATTATGCTAGAAACAGCTGTGTTCCCTGTGTAGCTATAGCTACATGAGCAGTCTTCCACAAGGCATAAGCAAGCAGTAGCCCTCCTCATAACTGTCAGTGTCTTGCTCTCCACCACCACCACTAGTGGGCTTCTCAAAATTCATGGTCAGTTCTCTCTCTTTATTTCACCTTGCAGTATCAGCAAAGTAATGGCAGAGCTTAATACTCTAACATTTCCAAACATATATTCCCATTGTTTCTGTTGTTGTTTTGGTGCTGGTTCTTCAGGCTTCAGATGCTACACCTTGGATATCTCTCCTTCTTCTTCTTTCTTCTTCTTCTTCTTCTTTCATCTTCGTTTTTTGTTGTTTTTTTTTGTTGTTGTTTGTGGTCCTTGAACTCTGGGCCTGGGTGCTGTACCTGAGCTCTTCAGCTCAAGGCGAACAATCTGCCACTTGAGCCACAGTGCCACTTCTGGTTTTCTGGTGGTTAATTGGAGATAAGAGTCTAGGGACACAAGGAATCTTATCTTTCTTGTTGTTCTTTTTAATGTACTTACAATGTACTATGTGATTTTTTTTTTGTTTCTTTGTATGTTCTTCCCCTATGATACAACCCTCTTTGTCACTGTATTTGATTCTGGTGTCCCGCATCATGTATATACATTTTTCTAATTTGGGGAAGGGAAGGGCAATAACAAAATGCTGAAATAAGGCTACAGGATGACCCATTGTAACAATGAGATGCACAAGGCACTATGTTGAAAATGAAGGGGGGGAGGGAGGAGGGCGGGGAGTTGGGGAGAAAAGGGATAGTAGAGGAAAAAAAAACAATGCTCGATAGGAAATGGACTTATTACCTTGCTCATATAACTGTAACCCCTCTGTACAGTATCTTTACAATAAAAATATAACTTAAAAAAAGTCTAACCGACTCTTTTTTCCTGCATGAGCTGGCTTTGAACCATGATCCTCAGATCTCAGCCTTCTGAGTAGCTAAGATTACAGGCCTAGGCCACCAGTACCCAGCTGGATAGCACAATATTTTCTTTTCTTTTCTTTTCTTTTTGGGGTCCGGTCATGGGGCCTGAACTCTGGGCGTGGGTGCTGTCCCTCAGCTCTTCAGCTCAAGGCTAGCACTCTACCACTTGAGCCACGGCACCACTTCTGGCTTTTTGTCTTTTTTGCTTATGTGGTACTGAGGAATCGAACCCAGGGCCTCATGAATGCAAGGCAAGCACTCTACCACTGAGCCACCTTCCCAGGCCCAGCACAATATTTTCTGATAGAGTCAATTTAACATCGTGAATTTTAAAATCAACATAGCTGATGGTATCCAAATCTATATCTCCCATCAGGCTTCCACCTTTGAATTCCAACTCATCTATCTGACTGCCTTCTAGCCACTTGTACGTTTGTTCAATACAAGTTTCAAGTTTAACTGAGTTAAGACTGAATTCCCAACCTTCTTCCCATCCCCAAATATGGACATCCCAATGTTCTTATTACCAAAGCTAAAACTTTAAAGGTACCCACAATTCCTTTTTTGTTTCATACCCTACAATATAGAATATTCCCTAGTATTACCTTCAAATAGTAAAGGAATTTAACAATTTGTCACTATATCATTAAAATATATTGTCTTCCAGAAACACAACAAATCAAAGAAAGGTTGGACAAATGGGATTGCATGAAATTGCAGCTGCATGGCAAAGGACATAGCTCGCAAAATCAATAGAAAGCCCACAGATTGGGAGAAGATCTTCACTAGCCATACAACAGACAAGGGTCTCATATCGAAAATATACCTGGAACTTAAAAAATTAAATCCCGGGGCTGGGAAGGTGGCTCAGTGGTAGAGCGCTTGCCTTGCATGCCTGAGGCCCTGGGTTCGATTCCTCAGCACCACATAAACAGAAAAGGTCTGAAGTGGTGCTGTGGCTCAAGTGGTAGAGCGCTAGCCTTGAGCTGAAGAGCTGAGGGACAGCACCCAGGCCCAGAGTTCAGGCCCCAGGACCGGACCCAAAAAAAAATTAAATTCCCCCAAAACAAATCTTCAAAGAAGCAACTGCCCAATAAATAAGTGGTCTAAAGACTTAAAGAGAAACTTCTC
>NW_012267300.1:3618302-3642575 GCF_000151885.1 Dipodomys ordii
ATGATCACAAATAAGACCACACTAAAGATACCAGCATGACTATGTTTATTGCACCATTATTTACCATAGCTAAGATATGAACCCAACCCAGATGCCTCTCAGTAGAAGAATGGATCAAGAAAATGTAGTATATATACACAATGAAATTCTATGCCTCCATCAGAAAGAATGACATTGCCCCATTTGTTAGGAAATGGAAAGACATGGAAAATTTTATATTAAATGAAGTAAGCCAAGCCCAAAGAAACATAGGTCCCATGATTTCCCTTATTTGCAATCATTAGTATATGTCTGAGACAAGCAGAAAAGGTCAGATAAGTTGATGTTAGGCGAAATGAACCCCAACATAAGGACTCAAATTGTTTTTCTTTTTTGCTATTATTTCTAGCATATTTATAAGATGATTTCTTTGTTGCTTTGTATGTCCCTTTCCCACGGTATAACCCCTGCTTTCACTGTGTTTGATGTTGGTATAATTTGTGGAGGAGAAGGGAAAAAACAAATCATTTAACTAGGGATACAGGTGGATCCATTGCAACAATGAGAGGTACAGTCGTTATGTGAAAAAAGAACTTTACAACTTTGGGGGTGTTTGGGGGGGAGAATCGGGTTGGGGGGGAGTATAAGAAGGGATAGGAAGGGGAAACAAAGAGGAGGCAACAATGCTTGAAAAGAAAAAAATATATTGTCTTAAGCACCATTGTCCATCTTAACTCAATTTCTTTCTGTGGGATCTGCTTCCATGTTGCACCCTTTTTGATAGGTTTTCTATATAGAATGACTATAATAAAATTTGTCAAATTTTGTTACCTGTTTGCTTGAAATCTTCTAATAGGATACCATCTATCCCAGAGAACAGCTGATGATCACAATCTCACATGAGCTTCCCCATCACACCTGACTTGACCTCCATTCCTGAACTGCCTTTCTAATCTCTCTCTTTCACCCCCCACCCACCCCACCACACACACAGTCCTCATACCTGAGCTAATCTGTCTCTCTCTTTCTAACACATACAAACACTTGACCCATATGGCCATTCCCTCTCTCCCCCACCTTTCTCTTTCTTTCTTCTTTCCCTCCTTCCTTCCCTCTCCTCCCTCTCCCTCTCTTCACTCCACTCTTCCCATAGTCTAACATTTGTAATTGCCTGTCTCCAGGCTTTCTACTTACTTTTATTTTTACTACTTCCTGTAATTTTTGTCCCTACAAAAATAACTAGAGCATAAAAATGATTCGATCCTGGTAGGTATTTATTGAACATAACTTAATACTAAAATATATTCCCAATATTGCAATATGAGCATCAATAGTGGCACAGCTTTTTAAATCACTTCCATCTTAAAACAGAAGATGTAGGATAAGGAGAACATGAGTGATTGATGGTGGCTGGCTGGCCATTCTCTCGAGCAGTCCAAAGTCCTGTAGTGACATGTCAGAACATAAGAGCTAGGCAAAGCCTAAAGTAAAGGCAGAACTGTTCCCATGGGTCAAATTTATCACATCATTATTTGTTTTCTTTTCAAACACATGAAGATGACAATTTAAAAATCCCTGAAGAGCTGAAAGACATAAACTGTATAGGTAAGACAGATTTAATGAGATTTTTAATTGTATATCAATGAAGTATGTATACAGAGACATGTTGAGATTCACTGCTGTCACCTGTATGTTTTGCCAGCTTTTACACCTATGGCCTCATGATCATAGGATTGAAATCATAGTTTATGATTCAAAAGCCTGGATAATGAAAATACTCAGGTAATTTGCCCTGCCAAAGTAGTCATGCATGAAGCGTCACTTTGAGAGATAAAGCCACACAATTAAAGGAGAGAAGATGGTCAAGTCACCAAAAAGAAGACATCAGCCTCATAGACTAAGTTAGCCCTGCTGCAGATTCTACAAAACGAATCCATAGCTTTGGGTTTAAAAGACAATGATGTGGACATTGGTTCAGGAGAATCTAGGCTAGCTAAATTCTTCTGAGCAACACATTTATATAGAGAAACATTAGTGTAAGCCAGCATGCTAATAATATGAAAAAGAAAGGAAAGACCATGCTGTCACATTGATAGAGAATTGTAAGTTTCATGGTGAAAGTTGTTAATAGGATGCAAGATATTCTGCTATGATAAAACACGGAAAAAGAGAGAGAGAAAGCCAGGCACTGGTGGCTCCTGCCTGTAATCCTAGCTACTCAGGACGCTGAGATCTGAGGTTCAAAGCCAGCCAGGGCAGGAAAGTATGTGAAACTCTTATCTCCAATAAACCCCCAGAAAGCTGGAAGTGGCACTGTGGCTCAAGCAGTAGAGCCTCACCTTGAGCTGAATAGCTGAGGGGCAGCACACAGGCCCAGAGTTCAAGCCCTGTGACTGACAAAGAGAGAGAGAGAAAGAGACAGAGACAGACAGAGACAGACAGAGACAGAGAGAGAATGGAAAATACATTACACAAAGAGGTGCAATATGTTGCAGTCAAAAAAATAAGAATTCCACTAAGGCAATATACTAAAAGTAAGTATTCACTCACAAGTTAATCTTCTTGAATGTGTTTGTATACATGTGCATGTGTGGTATGCTCATTAATGACTGATTCTTGATCAGACTTGTGACTTATTGGTAACATTTACATGACAATATCATTTGTAGATATAGTAACCCTTCTGGTCCACAAACCTAAACTACCTTAAAGTAACACTGAAACTTCATGTGACCAACATTCCAAGTACAAGTTGTAAGAAATAACTGCTTTGGGTCAGTATTACTGCTGTATTCTACTCCAATTTACCTACCACACACACTTTCCATCTATACCTAACAGCAAGCCGCCCCAGATTTCCAAGCACTAGTCCCAGACTGTTTCCAGGTCTCCTCTTTCAGGTATTTCACCATCTTGTTTCCACTTTCCAAAATGCTTTAAATTTGTTTTTTTCTCTGTTGTTGACTTCTAGTTTGATTCTTCTTAATTAATATGAAGATACTATGTTGTCTTCTTCACTTTTCAAAATGTGTTGAAAACCATAAAATTTATTCAGGGGAGATAACAGACTTTTATTCCTCTGTTTGACTTTGTAAGATTATAGTCACCTTTGGGGTTTGCAGTAGTTTGGGTATGAAACCCTTAGAAGTTTGCTTTGCATCTATCCTGCTTGATGGTCTACTCACTATGTTTATTGTACCTGTGGAAACATGCCATATGTGTGTGTGTGTGTGTGTGTGTGTGTGTGTGTGTGTGTGTGAAAGTTTTAAGCCGTTGTATTTCTTATTCTAAAGTTTATCTCTTATTGAAACTCTAATGACTCATTTTAGAGCCATTTGTATTGGAAACCATTGTTATTCCATCAATTCTATTCTAGCTCCTTGGGTCAGATTGAATACTTTATTCATTTTATTTTTTCAAAGGAAGAATAACTTTATTTTGGCTCGTTGTGTCAGTGGATTTAGAACATGGTTGCATGGCTCCGTGTGCTTGGTAGAACATTGTGACAGCAGAAGAATGTGGCAAGAGAAGTTCTTCATTTTATGTCAGAACAAAAGAGGAAAGAGGACGGAACTAGAAGTCAAGCATAACCTTCACATTGTTAATACCAGGGTTTGAATCTAAGGCCTCATGCTTGCTAGGCAAACTCTCGAACACTTCAGCTATGTTCCCAATCCTTTTTATTTTTCTTTTTTGCTCTAGTTACTTTTTGGATAGAGTCTTGTATTCTCTGCCTAGAGTGGCTTTGACTCACAGTCCTCCTACATATTCCTCCTAAATAGCTGGAATACAGGGGTAAGCCATCATGCCTGGCTTATTTGTTGAGATAGGATTTCACTTTTTTCCCCAGCTTGGCTTCAAACTGCACTCCACCTCCTGAGTAGGTGAGATTGCATCCATGCAGGAGTAGTCCCGATCTAACACCAGAATTCTGGTGCTCAGAGTTCCTGTTATGCCCTGCATACAGCATTCTCACAATTCTCTAGCCTGTTTCTCTAGTCTCCCAAATTCCTCCTGCACACATGTTGCAGAAGCTGAAGAACCACACAGTAAGGTTTAGGCAAGGACACAATCTCTCTTCTCTGATACCACTTTTGTATATTAGTTATTCTTCCTGTCACTGTGAAAAATACTACTTAGGGAGGACATGATTTACTTTTGTTCATGATTTCAGAGGCTTCCGTCCATCATAGCAGGGAGAGTATGGTGGAGCAGAGGTTCGCATCACACAGCCAGGAAACACCTGTTTTTAGGTTCTATGATATCATCCGCTTTGTTTAACTTGCTATTAAAATATCAAGGATGTTTAGTCATTGAATATTCATTGGTTTTTAAAATCTATTTTCATTTTTGAATGAAATATGGTTTTGTCTGTTTTGTCAGTTTTGTTACCTATTTGCTCTGTGTATTAGTACTATGTCTTTGTTGACTGAATATCGAATACATACTTATCTGATAGATTTTCCTCAATAATTGAACACAAGTGTTGCCTCCCCATATCATTCTATTTTTAAGCACATAATACATATGATATATAAAATAAGCTAGATTTGCAATTGATATTACTTCATTTAAGGAAGGGTTTACCATCTTGGGAAGGCTTTTCCTGATAGCTTTCCCTCGTGGCTTAACTATCAGAGATTCAGCTTAGTTAAGACCGAGGCGTTTATAAATTCCATAACTATTATCCCACCTCTAATTTCAAATGTCTTCAGGAGGGGATGTACCATGTCTGATTCATGCCCCTCCTGCTAGTGGGAGTTTTGTAGCTCATTACCATGAGGTACAATTCAATAGCCAAGTTGTTACTCACCACCAAATATGAGAAGAGTGTCCAGGACTCAGCAAGCAAATACTCTACACATGTGTTTGAGATCGCCCAAGATTCTAATAATTTACACCAGGACAATTGGTGATCACACCTCTGCTGGAATCTGCTTCCTCTAGTTGAACCCTCTCCTTAGGGCTTGTGCACATGCCCAGGCATGGATAAGGCCACAATCGATGAAAAGATCTGAAGAATGAAGTCATCCAAGGAAAGAGTCTCCATTTCTAGAATTTTCGCTCACTGGTTTGCTCTCCTTTTGTATGCTTCTCTATATTTTTAAAAATATAAATTATGTTAATAATCTGATGTCTCATTCTCTAGCTGTTGTAATGGGTAATGCTTGCGTTACCTATGTACTTGTAACCAGTACAACGTCTGAATTGAAGATTTTAAAACTTAAATGTAGGACTTTATATTTATTATTGATAAAATTTAAGTCCACTAAACAGACTTTAAATATTAACTATGATGTTCAAAACATTAGAAATTATCGTTAGTTGTATCTCTCAATATTTTAGTATTATACCATTTTATACCTTTAATTAATCAATCAACTAAAACTAAATTGTTCTACCTATGGCTATTACTGATAAAAAATAGAAAATATGCTTAAGTTCACTCATTCAATTAATACATTTTAAGAAAATATTCAATCAAGTGTTAGGTCATTCTCCACCATTCTAATTCTTCTACCTGTAAGAGATGGTCATTGGATATTGAAAGAGAGAAGTTACATAAAGTAGATGAATAGTAAGATTACTTAACTTCTCTAAAGCAAGTAGTAACAGTTGTTTAGAGTTGATCATTTATAAGTTAAAATTGTAACTCTTAATAGTTATAATAGTAGCTAAAGGTGATAATATATATTCATATATTTAAAACAAATAATCCAAGCTTAATAAGGCATTCATCCTAAATTTGAAAATATGACTCACTGAAGGAAATACAGATTTTAGACATGAGCTAAAGGGAAGATACTTTGAAAGTGGTATATGTGAGAAGTGAGGAGACAATTTTCATTTATACAAACATAGTTCTGTAGTTCTAGTAAGTCATATATCAAAGTGTATTCATTTGGGTTGCTTTTTTGTTTTTGTTTTGTTTTGTTTTTTGCTACTTCAGAGGCTTGAACTCAGGGCCTGGCACTATTTCTGAGATTTTTTTGTTCAGTACTAATGTTTTACCACTAGAGCCATATATTCAGTACCACACTTGGATGGTGAATTGGAGATCAGAGTATCATAGACTTTCTTGCCTGGACTGGCTTTGAACCATGATCCTCAGATCTCAGCTTCCTCAGTAGCTAGGATTACAGGCATGAGTTACCAGCTCCCAGCCATCAGTGTTTTTTAATTGAAAAATATTTACTGCTATTGGATGGTGAATTCATTTTTCAAACCACAATCAGAATTTCTAAAAAGAAAAATTAAGTAAATGATATATAAAGAATTCCTAGCTACTCAGGAAGCTGAGATCTGAGGATCATGATTCAAAACCAGCCCGGGCAGGAAAGTCCGTGAGACTCCAATAAACCATTAGAACACGGGAAGTGGCACTGTAGCTCACGCGGTAGAGTGCTCATCTTGAGCTGAAGAGCACAGGGACAGCGCCCAAGCCCAGAGTTCAAGCCCCACAACCGACAGAAAAAAAAAAAAGAATTTCTTTTGGAAATGGAAAGTATTTGTTCAGAGTAGCTTTTTTCAGTTATACAGGCAGAGATATAGATATAACTAGAAACATACATGGAGAGTTATGGTGAGGGGAGAGAAAATATTTTTATTACTATGCCTTTAGTCAAAAACCTTGAAATCATCTCCACATTCATGGGCAAGGCATAGTAAGTTGCTGACAGTAACAAAGAGGCACCCACCAAAGATCAGGTGCTGGTGGGAAGACCCAAATGATAGCATATTGGTGGATAAGGTTGCCATTTCCTGGTGCGTTCTTGAAGACATGCATATAAATCATTCAGAACTGCTGGCATGATGAAGGACTGACATTCAATTTCTTCCCCAAGCTCAGTAACATTCTTACCTATTGCCAACCTCAGCTCATTTGATCATGGCCCCATTAGCTTCGTCATAGACTGGACCTTGCATCTCAATTCCCTTCTTGTCTGATCTTTTTTAATCTGATATTATGGAATTTCATTGCTTCTTCATACATTCCATTATTTCTTCAGAGATCCGCCTTGGATTTATTGATTAGTTCTTAGTCAATTCTTCAGTTTAGTCTTGGGTCTCTTAAAATTTTACTATTTTATCAAATTCTTCCCATTGATTCACAGAGGTTATGAGTAGGGAAAAAAAACTATCTTACCCACTGATAACATTTGCTCTTGTTCATAATAAACCTTAAGTTGAGGTGCTAGCTGCGATTTCTAAGACTTTGACTAACTTCATTCATTGTTTGAGCAATAGAGGTGTAAGGAAAAATAGCAGCAACTTAAGTTTCTTGTGAATTAGATATACGTTTAAAGCTTCTAGCAGCTACAGAAGAAGAGAAAAGGGAAAGGAAGGCAGGTAAAATTTGTGTATAAAGATCTGGTAGGGAAGTGAAAGATAAGGTAAAATAGATTGGCTTCTGGCATCTAACCAGACTGGAAACCAGGGAAGAATCAGAGTATTTTGCACTTGACCACACAGCTATGTAATGATGAAAGTGGCAGAACTGCATTTACTACTGGCATGGCTCTTATAAGAATGGATCTTTAAAGAAAAGTTCTGTGACTCAGGATAAGAAAGAATTTAAGAGTTGAATAAGAGCCCCAAAGTCATCAATTGAGTTAAATTTACGACTCAGTCCAACAGGAAGTATATTACATTTCCCTACCAAAGCTTACCTCACAATAGGTAAAAACTCCCTCACCAATTACTACATGTCTAAAGCCCAGATTACACCAAGAAGTGACGTAGACCATAGGCTATCTAATCAAAAGGCCAACTTACAGTCTAACAAAATGAATAACAGGAAGCTGGATCTTGAGATGTTGGAGAGGAGGATAAGGTCAAAAGGAAAAAAATAGTTGAATAAAGAGAGAAAGGGTGGGAGAATACAGTCGTAATATGCAATGTGCATATGTGGAAAAGGAGCTAGGAAAACTGAGGAGATAGGTGGGGTTGAGAGAAATGAGGGAGAGTGATGGAAGGTATGACATAGATCAAGATGCATCATACTCATAAACTGACAGGTTGAATTGAAATCCTTTGTAAAACCACTTGAAGATAATTTTAAAAATGATAAATAGATTTTTTTAAAGAACTTGGCTTTTAAAAAAAGTGATCTTATTTAATGATTGAGCTGGAAGTGTTCATAACAGGTAGATAGATTACACTAGGGAAATAAGCCAGGGGATAACAGCACATAGATGGCATTTTTTGTTTCTGAAATAAACTGCCAGAAGGGTTTGGTGAGTAAAAGACAGTAAGTGGAATGCTGTTGCAAGGCTGTGACCTGGGTAACTAAAGAGACTGTTAAAGCAGCTATGCTCAGTGGTTGCTCCAGAATTGAGCAATACTGCTGAGCACAGATGGTGGATGCACTCTCATCTGTTTCTCTGGGTGAAGCAAACATTTAGCTTCTGTGATTGTTAAATGAAATTAAGTGATTAATAGGTTAAAGATGAAGGCAAGTTAAAGTGAGAGTTAGCCCGAGCAAACTATAGACTGAAAACCTAAAGGAATAGAAAGAATGAATGCTGGCATCCGTCCTCTATATTGTAGATTCCCCAGAAGCTCTTGAACTAGAATGTCCAGTTCCACATATACTGCAAGTATGTTCAAATGATAAGATATTGTACTAGACTCTACCTGAATTATTTTCAAATATCTGTAGATTCTATAAGATAACTGAAATGTAAGTTAATTTTAAAAGTCTATTGAGCAAACTGGTCGTTTATTTTCATTACATATTATCTTAGTAATTATTAATATCAAAATAGAATTATTGTTAAATATTGTTCTATGAAATCATTGGCTATTACAAAATATCCCTTGCAGTCACATAGGTTGAGAATTAATACTTTAGAAGAAAAGACAAAACACTATAGATACATAGAACAAGTAGTGACTGGGGATCACTGGAGTAGGACTTGCTGTGAGGAAGTGAGAGAACTCAAGTTCTGTCATTAGTCCAGCTCTCCTCTACATTATTCCCTAGCTATGAACTCTTGAGCAAATTATCTTTGATTTATAATTTGGGTATATAATATATATGGTGATAGCATTATCCAAATTTAGACTCCTATTGCAAGGATTCAAGGCAATGTATGCAAAGATGTTGGCCTTGGATATGTAATTTGTTTGGGCCAATGGACTGTGAATAGAAATTACATTGTGCTAGCTTCAAGTCAAGCTCTCTGTCCTCCTGGGAGCAAGCCCTGGTTGCTGCTGGTCCAGAATGCAGGTGAAAACAATGAAGCCGATTTAAAACCAACCTGAAGGCTGGATCCAGGCCTAGCCAATACAAAACGTGAAGCAAAGTCATCCAAGCCAAAGTGAAGAACCATGAGAAGAAGAAAAATTACTTGTGGCTGTAAGCCACTAAGTTTTAGGGTATTAGCCTGCATCATTATAGCCACTAAGTATGATTGCTTCAGTGTAACTACAATAGGATTTAATATCTAACAAGAGAAGCTGTACTTTTTCACACATTTTTATTCTAGTCAGATAAAGGTTCTTTCTTAAGAAGCTTAACATCATCAACAAACCAAAGGTTAAAGAAAACACATGTACATTTAAGTTCCTGTTTCTAATTATTTCTTTCCATTTTATTCAGATCTTGTTTTATGTTATATGATGGAATTTTACAGATTTCTGCAAAGGAAATGTTTGTCACTGTTTCTGTATTACTGGAAATGAACTATTTTCTCACTTTTGCTTCCAGCTTGTTATTGCCAGTAAAAATAAAGCTAATAATTTTTGTATATTTACCTTATATTCTATTATCATATCAAATTTCCACATTCAACTTACTAGTAGTTTTAAGTGACTGCTTTTTAAACTACTCAGCCCTCTAAATGGAATTAAAATAAAAATAACCATCTCTTCTTTTCCTAGCACTTGCTGAAATTTATTTCGACTTCCTTGATTTTTGTGGCCAGTTTAATGAATGTAAAGTATTGGTAGCAATGTTAGGGTAGTATTATAATTGCAACTATGATAAGGAGAAAATAATAGAAACAGAAATATCCTGGATGAAATGTATTATTTTAGACTTAAATGTAAAATGATTTAGCAATGCTGTACTAGAGTTAAACTAACATTTCAAACTACAAAGAAACTTTTTTTTCTTTATAAAAAAGCACATTTTGTGGTGTTTGAGTATGAAGTCTGGCAGGGGATTCACATCATCTACCTGTAAAATATCCATGAGAATCTTCTTTGTTCCTTTGGCACCTGGATTTTGGTTTTTGATAATATCTTTCATTAGAAGCAAGATGGGCCTAAAAAATGTTGCTGCAAGAAGACAGGGATGCTTTGTAAAAGCCTGCAGGAGTGCTGAAAACACAAAGGAATGTCTAAAGGGGTTTGAACAGGACAATTACAACAACAAAAGCTTCCAAAGAAAAAGACAAATTCAGAATGTGTTTGGAGAAAGCCATCCATCGACAGTGATTCACAGAATGAAAATTTAAAAGTTAACTATAATAAGAATTAATTGATGTACATAGTTTTAATGAGAGTGAAGTGTAACTTGTATAGATATGCCATTTTATTCTACTAAGTATATGTTTGTTTATAGAGAAAACACTCAGATTTTCTCTATCAGTCTTGAATGGATGGAGACGCTTGGAACCAGAATAATATTTGAGAATTGGGCAAAAAGAGATGAGCATAAAAACTTTACATAACTTCTGAGGAACATGAAAATAAATACATATACCAATGAAAAAGTATGACAACATCTTTGATAGAAAGATTCAATATCATAAAAAAATTATCTTTCTCAGTGTACCTTATAAATTTATTATGATCTCAATAAAAGTAGTTGTTTAGTTGGACAGGCAATCTAATTCAAAAGTTCATAATAAAGAAATTTATTCAAAGAGTAAAGAATAATTTTGAAAGTATTTTGCAGACTCATAGTAACACAAGCTAAATTGTAAAGAGACTTTATAAATAATGAAGAATACCAAATTAGTTGGAAAATTGATTCATGAATTGTATTGAACAATAAGGTATTGATTTCGAAAAGTTATAAAACTAAATCTGGAAGGTACCCCTTACTTTGAATAATACCTTTTATTCACAAAACCAAAAATTGTAAATTACTTACAATATCATTAATGCCCCTTATTGAGTGAAGGAAATTCTAGTCTATCTGACTTTCTGCAGTGTTTGTTTGCTTGGTAAAGGAGGCCGGATAGTGTTCAGAGGTTTGTATTTGTTTTTGTTTCATGGCTTCAGATCAAACCTTTTGACTTTTCTAAATTAATGTACTAGTATGATTAATGATATTTGTGGATTTCCATTGCCAAATTATTCTCTCATGTCTGAGATAAGTATAACTTGGGCATGGTTTACTTTTTTTTTCAATTTAATTTAGGTTTGAACTCAGAGCCTCATTCGTGCTAGACAAAGCATTTTACAACCCATCTCTCACTCTTTGGCTTTAGTTATTTTCTAGATAGAGTTTCATGCTTTGCTTAGGACAGTCTCAGACCATGATCCTTTTCTCCAGCCCCTTTCTATTCTATAGAGGATTTTATATAAAATTTGAGTAATCTGTTTAACATTTGACAAAAAAAATCTAGATAAGGTCTGGATTTTGTTGTTTTTCATAGGAAAAAATTAACTACTCTTGACTTAATAGTATAGAGAGCTATTCTGGCTTTTTATTTATTTGAGTAAACTTAACAAATTATATTTTCCTGTACAATTGTTAATTTTTATCAAGTTTTTTACTGTTTCACAGTTGCCATGAAAAAAACCACTTCAAACTCTAGAGAATTAAAATAACCATAATTTATCCTGTTTGGGAACCTGTAATTTGGTTAAGGTAGAGTAGATGGTTTGTATCTGATCCCCATGTTATTTGGTGAGAGGAGGAGAGAATTATTGAAGCTCAATTAATTCCCAAGATAGCCCACTCAGCTCTCTTCAGGACTTGAACTACACTGATCATGAGAGTGTCTCCATGGACCACTTGTATTTAGTACACTAAGATGAACTTGTTTCAGGAGCCAGTCATATTCATAAGTGTTCCAAGAGACAAGAAAAGGAATCTGCTAGCCTACTAAGTGAATGATAGCAAAGTCTAGATGGAAAAATTTAAACCTTGTCAATTCTCAATAGTCTATTGGTAAAAGCACCACAGAAATGTACTAGAAGCAAGAGCAACATACATACGTGTCTTGAGAGGAATGTCCAGAAATTTTACAATATCAGCTTATTTGGGTAACAAATATAAACTTTCTGTTTTCATTTCCACTAGTGTTTATGCATTCAAACCAATTTTACTATATTATATAATCTCTTAAGATTGTACTATGTCATTAATCACTATTTTTACATTGCCTTATTTAATGTATTAAGAATAATTTTCATTCTAATTCTCCTTTTGATTCACTTTTCTTTAATGCAGATATTTTAAGGTGATAGATTTCCCCCCTTAAAATAGTAATTGCAGAAATGGAAGTCTATAGCATTCCTGAACTCTATCTTCTTAAAACTCTCTTACAATGTTAAACTTTGGTTGATGCCAAGGAATTTAAATTTTTGGAAATGTTTCCACCTTAAAATCCAGTAAATCACTGTTTTTTAAAGAATAGAGTTTATTCAGAGCACCTGCTTTTATTATGAGAGTCTGAAAGTTGAGTACTTTACCAAGAAAACGGGACTTCTAAATAATCCCCCCAAATAACCCCAGCTACTGAGTGTCTATAATGGGATTACATGACTCAAAGTATTGCATTTACATTTTCAAAGCAATTCCTGCGTGTACTAAGTATGTTTTGTGTACTCCACTCCACTGAAAAGAACCCTTGAGAACACTCCTGATTTCCCAAAATCTCACTTCATGGGCTACTTCTTTTTGTTAATTGTACTTGGTAAGTCAAAGCCCTAAGATCAACTCCATTCTGAGTCCTTTGAGTCCTTCTAGCAAATTATCAAAGAAGAGAGCTACTTGGTGATTCCCAACACAGCAACACTTTATCTCCATTCTACTTCTTCTGATATGCAGCTTATTCATAATGACTCATTACTTTCTAACATTTATTATGACTTTTTCATAGAGTCACTATGTGTTTACAAAGATGTTTATTTAAACCAGTATATGTATGCATACATATATGTATACATAGATAAACATATATACATATGTGTATATATAAATATACTAGCTATTATATACATATATATTCTTGCTTGTACTTACATCTGAACTCAGGACCTCACACTTGATTGGATTGCTTGTTCAGCTGGAATTCTACGACTTGAGCCACACTCCCAGCCTGGCTTTATTCTGGTTAATTGAAGACATAGTCTCAAGGACTTTTCTAGGCATGCTGATTTCTCCAGGTCTTAGCTCCTGAGTAGGTACAATTACAGACATGAGCCACTGGTTTGACTTCAATTTCTAACCTAGTTATATTGTTTTGGGCCCACTTACTCAGTTTTCTTAATAAAAATTCAGGTGTATTTAAAATGCACAGTATCAAATCATTCATTATAGGAGTAGATAGATGTAGATATAGATATGTACAAAATTTTATAAAAGGTAGAGTTCATTCAATACACATTTTCCAAGGAGACCCTATTGCTGGATCAGCTACAAACAAATTCTCTTAGTAATAACTAGGTATTTAAAGGCAAAAAGAAATTTAACATAGGGAATTTGGTACCTCCTAAACAATTTAGAGGACTTAAACATGAAAGGTCAAAGAAAACCATTGCTTGTTTCTAGGATATCAAGACATTCTCTATGGATGATTAAAAACAACCATGAGATTCCAACTTCCTGCAGCTTGATGGGGGTGATTCAGAGAAGGCCCAGGTCCCTGCCTGTGTTGCCTGCCAAGTCCCACTCACAAGCTGACTACAGAGCAGAAAGGCTCTGTTACTCTCAGGTACTAAGTGTCAAAGATGGCTTTTCACAACAGAATCTAAACCAGACATCTTTGACAAAGGAATATTAGAAAATAGGCTTGTTACACTTGCTTCTGTTGTAAACCAAGGAAGTGATGAGGAATTCCTATTAAAAGCATAATAACGGAGATAAACAAAACCTCACAGTCTGCAACACAGTACTCCAATAGGAAAAAAAGTAGTTTGTGGTGAGGGACTGGTTGGAATAGCCAGAGCTTTGTTTACATCATCCTAGAACAAGATGGCACTTCTCTTCAACAACACATTCGCTTCGGGTATACAATTCCAGAGCAGAACACTTTTAACATGGAGAATCACAAAATTCCATCAGCCCAGGTAGCTTTGCTGAGGCTTGGGGGGGGGTCTTGGCTCACCATGAATCTGTTTTCTGTTGCTTGAGGGTGGCTAATAAAGTTATTTTACATTTTGAGAAGAGTTATTATTTCCTACAGGTTGATTCAGAGCCATGAGAATGCACCTAACACAGAGAACTGGTAGAGTAGCCACTGGACCCTCATCAAATATAGATCAGCAGGTTTCAATCCCTCAAATCCAATTTATTAATTTTGTAGCTCTAACAATCTTGATTGTTACTCAAATATCTTCTTTATTTGGGGTTACTATATTCATTCATCAATGGGAGAGAAGTATTAAAATCCTTCAATGGGATATGGTTTTATTCTTGTAGTTTTTCAAATGTATACATATAAAAAGTACAAGATATGCACTGTTTCAGGCTACTTACCTCCAATACTACTTTTTTCATTTAACTCTGACGTCTTATTCACTTAGACTAATTTGTCATATTTTCTACATTATTTTTTATTTCTTTTTTGCTATTTACTGTATATTTTTGGATAAATTAAGGGTTTTTAATTGGTGTCTCCTTAAAATTGTCCTCTGCTACTTTGGAAACTATTGAGCCTCAATTCTTTAGAAGTTTCCTTGACATTTTTTTTAGAATATTACTCCCCAGATTTATAAGAGAATAAATTACTGTTGCAGTTCTTTGTTACGTCAGACTTAGGGAAATAAGGTGAATTTTAGAACCAAGTAGAGTACTGCTCTAATCATATTTTTATTCGTTTATTTATTTATTTTACAAATGATATTCCTTGACATTATTAATATGCAAACCTAAGGATTTATGACAATACAATCAGATTGTACTTACATCATTTTAAGTTCAAAGGTTTCCTTCAGTAATTATGTTATTTATTTAATGCTAATTCAATCTTTACTAATTTATGATATTGTTGCTGCTATTTTTTTACTTTATTTTTTATTGTGAAAATACTGTACAGAGGAGTTAAAATTACATGAGCAAGGTAATGATTACATTTCTTATAAAGCATTGTTGCCTCCTTTGTTTCCCCTTACTATCCCTTCCCATCTCTCCCCACACACCACACTCCCGCCCCCTACCCTCCCTCCTGCGCCAAAGTTGTAAAGTTCATTTATTGACATAACATCTTGTACATATCATTGTTACAATGGGTCCACCTGTATCCCTATTTAAACAATTTGTTTTTTCCCTTCCCTTCCACAAATTTTACCAACATCAAATACAGTAAAAACAGAGGTTTTACCATGGGGGGAGGGACATAAAAGCAACAAAGAAATCATCTTATAAATATGCTAGACACAATAGCAAGAAAGAAAAAAACATTTGAGTCCTTATCTTGGGGTTCAATTAGCCTAACATCAACTTATCTGACCTTTTCTGCTTGTCTCAGATATATACAAGTTATTGCAAATAAGGGAAACCATGGGACCTATGTTTCTTTGGGCCTGGATTACTTCACTTAATATAATTTTTTCCAAGTCTTTCCATTTCTTAACAAATGGGGCACTGTCATTCTTTCTGATGGAGGCATATAATTTCATTGTGTATATATACCACATTTTCTTGATCCATTCATCTACTGAGGTGCATCTGGGTTTGTTCCAGATCTTAGCTATGGTAAATAATACTGCAATAAACATAGTTGTGCTGGTAGCTTTAGTATGGTCTTACTTGTGATCATTTGGGTAAATGCCCAAAAGCGGGATTGCTGGGCCATAGAGGAGCTCTATGTGAAGTCTTTTGAGGAACCTCCATACTACTTTTAACAAGTTTACACTCCCATCAACAATGAAGTAAGGTTCCCTTCTGTCCACATCCCCTCCAGCATCTGTTGTTATTAGAGTTCTTGATTATAGCCATTCTAATTGGGGTGAGGTAGTATCTCAGTGTTGTTTTGATTTGCATTGCTTTTATGACTAGAGAGGTTGAGCATTTCTTCATGTGTCTATTGGCCATCCTTCTTTCCTCTTCAGAGAAGTTTCTTTTTAAGTCTTTAGCTCACTTATTTATTGGGCAGTTGTTTCTTTGAAGATTTGTTTTTGTGGGATTTAATTTTTTGAGTTCCAGGTATATTTTAGATATGAGATCCTTGTCTGTTGTATGGCTAGTGAAGATCTTCTCCCAATCCATGGGCTTTCTATTGATCTTGCTAGCTATGTCCATTGCCATGCAGAAGCTCTGCAATTTCATGCAACCCCATTTGTCCAAACTTTCTTTGATTTGTTGTGTTTCTGGGTCTCTATTAAGAAAATTTTGGACTGAGCCAAGGAGATATAGGGTTCCTCCTATTCCGTCCTGTAATGTTTTCAGGATGCCTGCTTTCACTCCGTGGTCTTTGATCCATTTGGAGTTGATTCTGGTGCAGGGTGATATATAAGGATCGAGCTTTAGTTTTCCACAAGTGTTTAACTAATTTTGCCAGCACCATTTACTGAAGAGGTTTTCTTACTTCCATTCTATTTTTTTAGCTCCCTTATCAAAGAGTAGATGGCTATAGGTCTGTGGGTTCATTTCTGGGTTTTCAATTCTTTTCCATTGGTCCTGAGGTCTGTTCTTGTGCCAGTACCAAGCTGTTTTGATTACTAAGGCTTTATAGTACAGTTTGAAATTTGGTATTAATATTCCTCCAGCATTGTTCTTTCTGTTATGGTTTGTTTTTGCTATTCAGGGTCTTTTATTGTTCCATATGAATTTTTGGATTGCCTCTTCTATTTCCTTGAAGAATGAGGTTGGAATATTGATCGGTATCACATTGAATTGGTAGATAGCCTTGGGAAGCATTGCCATTTTCACGATGTTGATCCGTCCAATCCAGGAGCATGGGAGGTTTTACCACTTTCTAAGTTTTGTTTTGATTTCCTTTTTCAGGTTTTATTATGTCTTTACTTGGTTTGGATTTGTTCATATGTTTTTGTCTCAAAGAAAAAAGAATTCAATAAATAGCACATATCCAACTTTTTTTTTTGGCAGTCCTGGAGCTTGATCTCTGGGCCTGTGGATGCTGTCTCTGAGCATCTTTTGCTCAAGGCAAGCACTCTACCACTTGAGCCACCATGCCACTTCTGGCCCAGGCTGGCTTCAAATCATGATCCTCAGCCTCCGGAGTAGTTAGGATTACAGGTGTGAGCCACCAGCACCTAGCTCCTTTCCAACTTCTTAAGTAACTAAAATATAGTCAAGAAATAGTTAAACATGCAGAAAACAATATATGACTTGATATTTGAATGTGGCTTATATCTGTGGGCAAACGAGCTTTGTGATATTAAGCCACAGACTGTGACAGTACTACCAACAGGCAGCCATGATTTGCATCGTCTCTGTTGATGAGAGTCTCCATGCAAAACCCAGATTATGGAGTAGAACACAATATGCATTTTCTGCAGCTAATAAGCATATGACCACAAACACTGGAGAAATAATGAAGACCTCAACCAGTCTTCAGCCCCAGTGTTTTGGTTATATGTGAAGTTCTTTGTAATAGTACATTTTATAATTGATATCACAATATACTATGTCCTATTTTTAAGAATTTGAATCCCTTAAATCAACTTGATCCTATTTTCTTTTTGTTATTCTTAATGTTTTTATTGTGAAAATAATGTACAGAGGGGTTACAATTACATGAGCAAGATAATGAGTACATTTCTTATCAAGCATTGTTGCCTCCTCCTTTGTTTCTCCTTACCATCCCTGTCCTCCCATCCTCCCTACCCCTGCCAAAGTTGTAAAGTTTATTTTTTGACATAGCATCTTGTACATTTCATTGTTGCAATGGGTCCATATGTATCCCTATTGATTCTATTTTCTGACCTTTAAGATTTTTGAGAAAAGTTGGTAGCAAGCTTCTGTGATTTCTAAAATTGTATGTATTGGTTGTACAAGCATTGTTTGAAGCTTTAGACAGATTTTTGTTAAATGCATTTCCTAGAATAACAAATTTAGCATTCAATGAAGGGATAACTGTTATAAGCAATTTTCATATACAAAAATATACAATTTTCATATTTAAAACCCCTGGAATATTTAAAGCCTGTCACAAGAATTACACTTGTTCTCCATGCCAAATAGCATTATGTAACCTTTACAAGAGAAGCATTTTGCCTTAAGTAGGTTCCCAATGAATGGCATTTGTGTTTACCACAGGAAAATTTTGTAGTGTGTTTATTTGAAAAATTATTAAATTTAAGTTAATTTATAATGTATTTCCTTTTGATGTAATTTAATTAACAGTTTGTTTTAATTCTTCCTGCAGAAAAATTTCATGTGCTCTTGTCTTTATCTAAATTATATTCAAGTTTTTAATCTTTTAAAGTGTATATATGATTAATTTTCTTCACAGGCTTCCTGATGCTGAATTATTTCATTTGTGTTGAAATCATTCTAATTTATTTATATTGCAATTTTATTGATGTTCTGATGGATTTTGCTTAATTATATTACATAGAAAAATTTTCCTTCTATATTCTCAGGTAAGATCTGCCTATGCAACTTTGGTGCTATCCTCGCCAGATTTGTAATTAAGCTTCCTGCTTCATCACATGAATTTAGAGGTATCTGACTTAAGTTAACAACGGAATATCAAAAGACTGATAAGACTGATACAGGCCATCTTGGTGTTTGTCTTCATGGTGGTCTGATTTTACTTGAGAAGTTGAGATCTCTAATTACTTTTCCAATGCCTTCTATGATAATTGCTCTTTCCCACATTCTACTTATTGGGTCTGTTTACATATGCTAAGTTTTCAAACTCCATCTATTGATTTTAAATCTAGATTCTCATGATCCATATCGTTATCTTTGCATCTTTCATTTTACCTCTGAAATAGATACATAATAGATGGATACATAATAGATATAGATAGATAAATAATATATAGAAAGATGAATACACAATAGATACTATGTATTATAATTTTTAAAGTACAAGAGTTTTATTTTCTGTCCATATTTTCAAAACTTAAGTCATAAAGGCATTTCACATTGCACATGCTTTTACTGTATCTCCTACTCTGTAAGATTTTCCAGAGAGTGTTTTAATTTCCTTTCTGTGTAGATGATTCAGAAATTTAGTTTTTAAATGTTTAAATAGGGATACAGGTTAATCCACTGTAACAATGAGATGTACAAGACACTATGTTGAAAAACGAACTTTACAATTTAGGCTGGGGTTGGGGGGCAGCAGGGAGTGTAGTTGTAGAGGTGGGAAGGAAGGGATGTTAGGGGAAAAACAAAGGAGAAGGCAACAATGCTTGATAAG
Organism: Dipodomys ordii; assembly: GCF_000151885.1. Classification (NCBI taxonomy): domain Eukaryota; kingdom Metazoa; phylum Chordata; class Mammalia; order Rodentia; family Heteromyidae; genus Dipodomys; species Dipodomys ordii. The sequence goes on from NW_012267300.1 coordinate 3,637,802, forward strand.
AAATGTACTCATTGCCTTGCTCATGTAACTGTAATCCCTTTGTACAGTATTTTCACAATAAAAATCTTGTTTAAAAAAGTTTCCTTTGATCAGAGGCTGTGTCTTCATTTTTAAAGATTAACTTATTTTGTCATATTTTTATTTTTAAGTTTAATTTTATTAGACTACCACCAAAAATATAGTTTGCCATTTTCCTTCTCTTTTATAATGGATTATGATTGCTTGTGTCAGAACATGGGCCATTTTTGTGTATGTCTTAAAGTCACAGAACATACATATATTCTCCTTTGTAAAGAAAGCCAAGATGTGTGAATATTTACAAAATACTCTTGATGGTTGAGTAATTTAATTATGGGTTTACATTTTTCAAATAAATTTCTACTACTTTATGAAAGCAATTAAAATGTCCTATTGAAAGGATATATTAATCAACTTTTTTGTATTTCTAATACTTTTCACTTTATATATTTAGATGTATTATTGTTTGGCCCTTAAAGATTAATGACTGTCATATCTTTCTGGTAAATTATAGCTCTAGAAATCACATAATCTCTCTTTATCCTTTTATTCTTAGATTTACCCTGTTTAATATTCATATTAAATCCCTACTTTTTATTTGCACTTCTTAGTGTCTCTCAGCTTATTCCATTATTTTTCATCATGTCTTTATAGTGATTATGAATATATAATAACTGGATTTTGACCTGCAACATGATATTATACTGTTATCTTTTAATAGTTGAAATCAACCTCCCAACATTTAGTGTATCCAATGATAGCTTCATTATATTCCTTCTCTCCATTTTAGATTTTGTATTTTTCCTTATCTTTTCTAAAATGTATAAGTATTTCCTTTTCCCTTTATAATATATAATAAGCTCTATACCTTCCCACCCCTGGAGTTTCATAAATCTAATATTCAAAGATAGGTACAGCATTCTCTTATTTCAGAGTACTAATATTCATATATGTGATTCTATACCAACTATATATTTCATCTTGCTAACATGCTCAGGTTACCCTGACCTACTCCCATCCCCAAGGTTTACCACCTTCCCTGACAGTGGGATGAAACCTTTAGACCTTTGGGTGTTATCAGAGTGCCTGGATGGGAAGAAAAATGTTTTATCACTTAACATAACTCCATGCTTTCAGTTCAACACTATTCCTTTGCAGTATGTCTTTACATTTTCAGAACTGCTTCTTTCTAACCTAATAAATCCCACCTCATATTCTTCATTCTGAGAGCAGAAAATTGGCTCATTATGTCTTTGTTTTTCTCTGCTTCATCTTTTGCAAACTTGAGGAGTCTTATTAAAGTCATGTGTTATTGAGATTATTTTCTTGAGTATTTTCATCAGATGATCTATGCGGATAGAAATAAATGATCTATTCACAAATACGTTTTCTGTCATCCTAGCAGTTCAATATCTAGGTTAGATATAAGATTCAGAGTGACAACTTTTTAATCTATTCCCTTAGTGTGATTTTTTTTATTTGCTGATGTCCAATGTTGAAGATGAAAGAGTGGTATGTGATTAAACACACACATGCACACATAACACACCCGCACATGCACATGCACACACACGCACACACGCACGCACACACACATGTACACACACCACACACACGCACACACACCACCCATGCACACGCACGGACACATGCACAGACACATGCACACACACACGCACACACTCATGCACACACCCACAGACACACACACACACACACACGCACACAATACCAAGGGCTAAATGTGGGCCACATCTATGATCCCATAGAGGGAATAGCCTGTAGTGAAAAACTAAGTCTAACCTTGTCTCAAAAACAAGCTAGTCAGCCGGGTGGTAGTGGCTCATGCCTGTAATCCTAGCTATTCAGGAGGCTGAGATCTAAGGATCGCAGTTCAAAGCCAGCTGGGGAGGAAAGTCCGTGAGACTCTTATCTCCAGTAAACCACCAGAAAATAGGAAGTGGCACTGTGGCTCAAGTGGTAGAGTGCTCGCCTAGAGTTGAAGAGCTAAGGGACAATGCTCAGGCCCCAGAGTTCAAGCCCCATGACCAAAACAAACAAACAAACAAAAAAAAAAAACCAAGCTAGTCATTGATTGATTATACTTATATTCCTAGCTACTCAGGAGGCTGAGATTTCAGGATCACAGTTCAAAGCCAGCACAAGCAAACAAATGCATGAGATTTTTATTTTAAAATATTGAAAGTAAGGGCTGGGAATGTGGCTTAGTGGTAGAATGCTTGCCTAGCATGCATGAAGCCCTGAGCTCAATTCCTCAGTACCACATAAGCAGAAAAAGCTAGAAATGGCACTGTGGCTCAAGTGGTAGAGTGCTAGCCTTGAGAACAGAGAGGCTCAGGGACAGAGCCTAGGCCCTAAGTTCAAGGCCCAGGACCAGAAAAAAAATGAAAATAGCAGGAAGAGGAAGTATGGCTCAACTGGTAGAGCACAGCTGGTAGTGAAATACCTGAGAAAAAGCACCAGGCTATGAGTTCAAGCTCCTGTACTGGCACCAAAAAAGAACAATGAAAGAAAGAAAAAATCTGGATGTAGTGGCACACACCTGTATCTTAATTACTAGGAAGCAAAGCTAGGGAGATTCAAAATCTGAGGCCAGTCTGGGTAAAAGGAGAAAAATAATAAAGCCAAAGAGTCTAGAAGTATGACTCAAGTGATGGAGCTCTTCCCTATTATACACAATGTCCTGACTTTAAATCCCAGCACCAGTTTCAAGCCTGTCCACACAAAAAGAAAAAAAATCCACTAACCAGAGATGGAGTAGAAGTAAAGATAGAATACTGAAAATTTAATATGTTCTGAATTAATGAAGAGGTCAAAGTTCAAAATTAGCCAAACAGAAAGCTTGATTTGTTGCTGTCTAACAGTTGAACTACTGTTCCAAAATGCTTGTCCTCCTTGGAGACAATGATGAAAAGCACCTGAATATCCAGTGAGCAGGAATGCTATGTCTAAACTGGCTGTGAATTTATGTATTTGTTCTTTCATTCATTTAGTCAGAGTCTTCCCATTTCAGATTCTAGAGTGCTGGGATTACCAACATGTCCCACTATACCCAGTTTATCCTTGTCTAGAGTAAAATTGTGGTGTTTTTAAACAACAAAATAGTGTATTTGGGATTTAAAGAGCAAAGCATGTCAGTTGTTTGCAGGTTAGAAGATGGGATGTCATCCATATTGATAGTAAGGGCAAATATTTTGGACTCTTCTCAGCACATTTTACTATCAGAAAGTGAAGAGGACAAAGCAATCAAAATGTATCATCTCTAGGAACCCTAGAATAATTTGAAGAGCCCAGACTGGATGAAGAAAGAAAAGTGAATAAGGAAAATACAATTCACCAAACTGAATGTTGCAGTTGCCATACAATGTGATGGTAAGAAATAAGCTCCCTGAGTATAGCAATACACACTCTTGGCCAGAGCAAGAGAGCAATGACCAGTGCAGGAAAGAGCTGGGTAGAGAAACATTGGAAGACTTGTCATAAGAATTAGCACAAAGGTCAAGGAGAATGAGGGAGAGAAGGAAACCTGAAAAACCAATTTAGAACATAATCAATACCTAGCTGTTTAGAGGAATTCTGAAGTCATGAATACCAAGTTGGCAGGCAAGTTTGTGCCGAGAGAATCAACAAGGGAAAACAGAAGGTCAATGCCCTGACAAAGCAAGGATGGATTTCCTCATCCATCTGACAACAAGCATCTGCTTTCCTGTGCCATGCCCCACAGCTGTCCTGGGGGCTTTGATCAGTTATATATAAATAATATTTCATCACGTGCATGACCTGGATTGGGGTAGGGAATCCTATATACATGATTGGATTATGGTACCATGTATGCACTTTGAACAGCCACACTCAGTTTGTAAATAATTAAACCAGATTTCCTTGCTACATCCTATTTCCCAGGTGAATTTGCTATAGGATATGTAAAATACAAAGTGAGATCATCGCTTCTTATGGTGTGAAGGCCATCTTGTAATGAAGAATACTCCAGCATGACATCTGAAACAATAGTTCCTCAGGCTGATGGGCTCGGTAATGAATTGCTCTGTTATTTCCTTCCAGAACTGATTAAAATAGCACTTGAGTTCCTGAACATACTGAAGTGTTTAGAAATGAAGCAGGCAGATGTCTGGTGAAAAACAAGGCAAGGCACACTCATGGAGAGTTCAGTGTCATGCCGGTCCCCTCAACAAACTCGTGAATGACAATGTTTTCTTCCGTATTGAGGCATTCTGGTTTAGTGATGGAGCCTTCTTTCCAAGTGGATGGATTGTAATTTCTGTCTTCTATAATGGAATCATTCTTAGAAATCTATTTTTATGTTATTTGTATTCAAATGAACAATATGGACCAGAGGATATATCTTATAAGTTACCCTAGTATTATTGCATAACCACTGTGTTAAAGATTTAGTCTCAGTGGGTGAAATGAAACTCAGCCACATGTAACACTCTCAGGAAGAGAGAATAAACAGTTAAAATGATTGATACCCATCACTCAAGAGAGTGATGATTCTATTGTGCTATGCTTCCTAAAACAGGTATTCCATCACATTCATTTTGTTGTCATTTATTCCTTTCTCAGTATATTCCATGCTATCTCCAGCTTAAAAATAGGATGCTAAAGGGGCTGGGAAATTGGCTCAGTGGTAGAGTGCTTGCCTTGCATGCCTGAGGCCCTGGGTTTGATTCCTCAGCACCACATAAGCAAAAAGAAAAAAGCTGGAAGTGGCGCT
>NW_012267300.1:3645355-3668899 GCF_000151885.1 Dipodomys ordii
CTTGCCTTGCATGCATGAGGCCCTGGGTTCAATTCCTCAGCACCACATAAGCAGAAAAAGCCGGAAGTGGTGCTGTGGCTCAAGTGGTAGAGCACCAGCCTTGAGCTGAAGAGCTCAGGGACAGTACCCAAGCCCAGAGTTCAGGCACCACGATGGACAAAAAAAAAAAAAAAGATCTTGGACTTAACCCACAGTTCTATACATAAATAAACAGATAGATGACAGATAGATAACTAGTCACAACTGTATCAATTGATTAAGTTAATGGTTGTAAGGATTAAATTATGACATGAATTTCTGCACATGATAATTAATAGAAAATATACCTGAATACCACAATATGCCCACCATAGAAACCTGGTAAGAACGTAGATTACCACCTAATATACAGTAGAACTGAGAAGTTATAGATTCTCGTGTGTATTTAAAATAGTGTGACAATGACTTAAACATTAGAAAATCAGAGTACCTTTCCCCAGAGTTGAATGATCCTAAATAAACTATATGTTCTTCATTTCACTTCTGGATTGATTAATTATCTGAGCAAATGACACCACTGAACTCTGTTATGATGATAACAGAAAACAATTGTAGTATACATATTACAGCATGCATGTATATATAAATTATACAAAACAGCTACTGCAATCCTTAAAGTAAACTCATCATTAGTTTTCTGCACTAAGAAAAATGAGTTCTCATGAGAAACTCAGTTCATTACATTACAACTGTATTTACCAGCCTGGCATGGGTAGCTCACACATGTAATCCTAGTTACTCATGAGTCTGAGATCTGAGGATCATAGTTCCAAACCAGCTCAGGCAAGAAAGGCCATGAGACTCTTAGCTCTGATAAACTACTCAAAAAAAGCCAAAAGTGGTGCTGGGGCTCAAGTGATATAGTGCTGGCCTTGGGCAATAGAAGCTCAGGGACAGGGTCCAGGTCCTGAGTTCAACTTCTAGCACTGGCAAAGAAAAACAAAAGAGCAGTCTATTTACAGAATGACCTTTAGAGAATGCATCTTCCCTTTTAACTACTTAAGCTGATTATTTGAAGGACCCAGAATCAACTCTAGAGATTCTCTTACTATTTATATGATTGTTGTTGCACTTATTTGGGGCAATAGTCCACAAATGAGTGAGAACTTGTGACATTTGCTTTGTGAGTTTGGCTTCTCTCATTCAATGTGACGATCTCTAGCCCCATTCAATTTCCTACAATTGACTTAATTTCATTTTGTGATGAATATATATATATGTACATACAAATACACATATACATACATTTATTTGTATATGAATATACATATATACATGTACCTGCCATGTAGTTTCTTTCTGAGTGGTGTTGGAGGTTACAAATCCCAGGGCTTAACTTCCAGGCCTTGTACTCTTGCTGTGTTTTCTGTGTTATTTTTTTCTTTAACTTGCAATTACTGCTCTATCACTTATACCTCCAGTCTGACTACTATTTTGCAGGTTAGTTGGAGATGGAGTCGTGAGGAATTTTCTGCCTGGCATGATTTTTTTAATATAATATAATTGTATTATTATAATTAAAGTGTTGTACAGAAGAGTTACCATTTCATAAGTCAGGTGAGTATATTTATTTTTTGGACAGTGTCAGCCCTTCCTTTGCTCTATTTTAGTTTCCCCCTCCATCTCTGCCCGTAAGTTACATAGGTCATTTTCCTCATAGTACATACTGAATAGCATGATTGCATTTGTTCACCCTTCACTCCTCCCTTTCTGCTCATCCTTGTTGCCTTCTCAAACGTGAAGAACAAACACTACCACTCCCATCACCACCAATGATAATAATAACAACAATAACTACAACAACAACAACAACCCACCATGTTTCCATTTCCTGAACAGGATGATTTTAAATATCTACCCTCCATTTCTGTCTCCTGAGTAGCTAGGATTACCAGTAAGCCACTAGTTCCTGGTCAATTTTCTTTTCCATTCACTTATTATTGGGTACTCAGTTGATTCCACAGTTTGGCTATTGTGAACTGAGTTGTGATAAACATAGATGTGCAGCTATCTTTCTTATAAATTGATTTTTTCTTCTTTGGATATATAGTGGTAGACTATTGACAGGTTTTATAGTTTTCTGTTTTGTTTTGTGATGGTACAGTGGCTTGAACTGAGTACCTAGCACTCTTACTGAGCTCCTTGCTGACTGCTGCTGCAGGTTAACCCATCTACTGTTGCCTTCTCCAATTCCTTTCTTCAAAGACTGATAAGTTTCACTGTGGAGGTCTTTCACCTGCTTGTCTAAGTTTTTTCCAGATTGTTGCTTGTATTTTTGTTTGAGGCTATTATGAATATTTTTACTGACTTTTATCTCAGCCTGATCATTATGGGATATATGAAAGCTACCGATTTTTGTGTCTATTTTATATCCTGCTACGTTCTTGAAAGTGTTTATTAAATCTAGGAGTATTTTGATGGAATCTTTAGAGGCCCAAAGCATCCTATTATCTGAAAATAGAGATTATTTTATTTCTTCCTTATTTCAATCCCTTCTCTTTCCTTCATTCTTTCTCTTTTTTACTGTTCTGGCTAAGAACTGCAGCACAAGATAGAACAAGAGTAGACAGAGTGGAAAGCTGTGCACCATTGGTTACTACTGTAACCCTAGCAATTTAGAAGGCTGAGATATGAAGATTGTGGTGCAAAATCAGCCTGGGCAAGAAAATCCATGAGATCCTTATCTCTAGTTAACCAGAAAAAGCTGGAGATGGTCAAGTGGTGCAGCATTAGCCTTGAGCAAAAAAAATCTCATAGAGATTTGAACATAGAGAGTTCAAGCCCCAGAAATGGCATGTGCATGTGCACATGTGCACCAATGTGCACAAGTGTGTGTGTGTGTTTGTGTGTGTGTGTGCGTGCACACACACACAGAGTGGGAAGGGTTGACATCCTTATCTCATTTCTAACATTAGAAAAAATATTTTTTCTTCCCACTTAGTATATATTAACTATAATTTTTATACATAAAACCTTTGTTATGTTCAGCTACATTCCTAACTAGGAATCTACTCCGTATTACTTCCAAATTTTTATTATGAATGTTTGCTAAATTTTGTCAAATGTCTTTTAATTTGCACAAAATGAGATGACTGCATGATTTTTGCCCTTGAGTGTATTTTTCTCTGTATTACATTTATTGATTTACATATGTTAAACTATCTTTGCATCCCTGGAATGAAAATATTTCCTCATGATCCTAGGAAATTTCAGTGGGATTTGTTATTATATTCTCTTTTACATCATATTTTATAAATTTGACTCTCCCCAATTCCTGTGTTTCTGTCCTAATACATGTTCTATTTTGTAGGTTTCATGGGCTGCTGAGAAGCATGTATATTGGGCAGCATATGAGTGAATTGCTCTGTGGTTATCAGATAAATCCATTTGGTGCATAGTGTCATTTATTTCTGAAGTTTCTTTGTTTAATTGTTTTTCTGGATGTCCTATCTATTAGTGAGGATGGAGCATTGAAATCTGCCACTACCATTAGGTTGGGGCATTCCTGTACTTTTTGCCCAGTAGTATGTGTTTAATGAAGCTAGATGCACATTTGGCACATGTTAATTTATTTCTTTTTGAAGAATTGTTCACTTTAATAATAAAAAGTGACCTTCTTTACCTTTTCTCATTCATTTTGGCTTGAAATCTGCTTCATCAGAAATTTGTGAAACTACTTCTTCCTGCTTTGGGGGTCTATTTGCTTGTAAGTCTTTTACCATTCTTTCGGTTTGTAAGATGTGCTTTGTGTAGTCAACAGATGGTCAGGTCTCACTTTTCAATTAACTTTTCATTCCGTCTTAATTGAAGAATTGAGATTATTAGCATTCAGGGTTTATATTTAGATATATGTTTTAATTCCTGCCATTTTGTTTTGGTTTTTAGCAATAGATTCTTACTCTTCATTTGCCTATCTAATCCTCTGAAAAGATTTAATTTCCTCCCTATTTCATGTTTATATTCATCTTCCTTTTTTGTCTTTGTGATTGAGTATCTTCTGCAATGCTGATTTTGTGGTCATAAATACTTCAGTTTTTATTTACCATGGAAGGCTCCTTTTTATCCTTCAGTGATGAATGATAGCTTTGCTAGGTAATCTGGGTTGGTAGTTGTTTGATGTTAGTGCTTGAAATATAACCTAACAAGTTTGGTTTTAAGGTTTCTGTCAGATATCTGCTATTATTCTGGTAACTTTCATGTTGTAAGAGATTTAAATTTTCTTTATGTAATTTTCCATATTGTTTCTTTGTTTTCCATATTTAATATTTTACCTATAATATAACCTGGGGAAATACCATTTTTGTCTAGTCTATTGGACATTGTAAGAGCATCCTGTGCCTGGTTAGGCTTCTCTTTCTCATGATTTGTAAAGTTTTCTCCTATTACTTTATTGAGCATATTTCCTTTGCATGGTTTACTTTCTTTAAATGAATCTCAAACCTAAACTGACAAAGAGACAATTCCTACTAGATGTATATATATTTGGAAAACATCTACCAACCCCACAAGGATTATTTTAGATTAATAGTGGTAAAGATAAGTTTCCTATCACTATACAATGGCATTATATCCAATTAGAAGAGATCTTGGCTTTCCTACTAGTCTGTAATTTATTTGTCTCTACTTTAATTTATATTTTTATACAATAGAAACTACATTAGTATTTATTGACCTAACAAGATACATTTTTTTCATAGATGATCCTTTATGACTCTTCAATATTACCAAAATTGCACAAAATTTAATATCCTAAGTAAAACAATATTTTTTCAAAATGTTAAATAATCCAATCTCAGCTTAAAATAAAATGTAAATGAGGAGATATGGTAAGTAATAAAGAAAACCAAAGAATATGATGAAGAATAAAAAACAATAGTTTTTTAACAAATAGGTGCTAAGAGACTGGGTTTCCATCATCCCGATGTCCTTCTCTCAACCGTATGTATTTTTTCTTCTTCTCTTAAAATTGCTAAAACAAGAGAAATTATCTAGGAAATTTTTATTTAAATAAGAAGAGTTCGATTAATTTGCTTCTAAATTACAAGCTACAAATATGTATTACTTTGTATGGAAAAGCACACTTCATTTATGCTGACTTCAATCTGACAGTGTCTCACTCATCATCATTCCTAGGTGTTTTCCTCCAGCCACTGCTCTATAGGGTCTACCATCTATGACCCAAAATGTAGGCAGAACAAGTAACTGGTCTTCTGATGTCATGATGGCATTTGAGCCCATAATCCTCAGTTCTAATATACCTGCATGTCAGTAACCCATATATTAAATGAAGCCATGGATCAATAAACTTATTTTCAGCTCTTTTCAAGAAAATAATCGGCTGCACTTTTTCTGAGGTATCCCCCTTGAAAACTTTTGGGTTTGAGAGCCTAAATTCCCTTGAGAAGGTATAATCATTCGGGCTCTCCAGGGTTACTGGGTGAGATGCTTTTGTGAGATGGAGAAGGAGCAATGGGAAGGAGCAATCCAAGAGAGGAAAGAAAAGAAAAAGAAGTACTTAAGGGAAATGTGTGTATGTTATCACCTCTTAAACTATTCTAGAAGAAAAAAAAGTGATTTAATTTATTTTAAAAAGAATATGCAAAGAGAGTGTGGGAGAGAAATAGGAAAAGGATACGTAGAGATGAGGAGAAGATGCAAGAATAAGCACATTAAAGGCTAAACAAAAGTGCAAATTATGGAGGTGGATAGTTGAATGCCAGTATGGTTTTTTGAGAGCTTCAGTGATTTTTTTTCCTAATTCAATTAACACAACTGGTACAATATATTCACAACTAACCAGATCACCTTCTGTAGCACAATTGCCTTTTCAGCTGACTAGGCTAGTTTATTATAAATAAATATTCACTAAAGTGTGGGATTCTTCAGATAGGGTCATATAGAAGCCACTATTCCATTCCATTAAAAGTAAGTTTTATATTCTTGACAAAGGCTGAAACATCAGTCATCTAGACTAATGGATAACAACTGTAAGTAAAATAAACATTTTAGTGGAATAGGTAGTCAAAGTGACCTTATATCAAAATAGCATGCACTTTGGTCAATATTTATTGCTGAATTAAAGAGATCCTGATATAAAAGGACAGTAATTTCTCTTCATTACCTTTTCTTGCTATATAATAGCAGAGTTTTTAAATGCCCCAATTGATTTGAGAATTTACTAATAATTGAACAAAAACTACAATATACTTTAGTATATGAATCATCATATAGTTTACTATCATATAGTCAAGCCTGCTGATTTGAACTTTATTAATATTATAATGCTATTGGATTTAACTACATATTTTTCTATATTTGTGCTAAACATATCATACAACTTCAGAAACTACTATCTGACACATGCTTTCCTGTAACACAGTCTTTGTTTACAAGTCTTATAAGCCATATTTCTTTTTTTCTTTGTGATTTTCTTTGAATGGCTGTACTGAAGGGTTTCATTTTAACATATCCATTTGTGTACAATGTGTACATAGTACAATAATTAAGATAATCAGAATTATCTCTTCCATCATCCTCCACACCCATCTATACCATCGCAACCATCTCCATGTTTCCTAGTCCCATTTCATATATCTTTTAACAAATTTTAAGCATTTTTATCACTGACACCTTAACTATATTTATCTGATTCAAAATATATTTTCTACAATGTATACTTAGTTTGAAATATGTTTTCAAACAGTAATAATCAAAATCCAAGGCTATTGCTAATTTGAACTGAAATGTAAAGCTGTCATTTTTATCAAGTTAAAAATAATTCAGTGATATAGTGTGCTTTTAATTCTTAACTGAAGGGCTAAAAACTCTACATTTTACTAGATCTGGATAGAAGGATTCAATTAATGACAGATGAAGAAATGACATAAAATATATCATTTCATTCAAATTTGGTATAATAAAAATTATACCAAATCAACCAAGAAAAGAAAATGAAAATATTTTGAAGATTATTTTTGATAGGTCAAATTAGATTCTAAATGATTCTTTGAAATTACGTTGTTGATATTTTTATTTTTATTTTTTTTGATATTTTTAAATATTATCAATTTAGTTCTTAGTTTAAGAAAGTTCATAATACTCAGTAAGGTTAGTATCCCAAATTATCTGTAGAACAATTCTCACACAGCCTTGATTCCTTAAGAGGAAAACACAATGCCCGTTTATGTCCTGGCTACTCTGTTAAGTACTACTTGCTATCTGGGTCTGTCCCCCTAGTGGTTAGGTTTACCCAGAATGAGAAATCCAAGAAGTTAAAGTAGGAGCTTCAATGACTTTCATAACTAATTACTCCCACCATATTCCATTGGGCGTACAGGACCCAAATTAAAGGTGATAGGAGATTGTATAAGGTCACCAAAACCAGATTATGTAGAGAAAATCTATAAAGTAAACTCTACAGTATGCCCAGTGGCTTCCAATGAGTCATCTCCCTAACACATGTAAAACATAATGACACACATCCAAGACCCACTAAATGAAAGCTATTCCATTATGGCAAAGTTAACTTTTTTGTTATATTAAGAAGGTCCAGTTATACCTGAGGCTCCTTGGCTGTGTTTCTTGTGCTCTTTGAATAGAGGCCTTCTTCATCTGAAGATATTTGAACTATAGAGGCAACATATCTTACATTTAAGTACACACTATATATATATAAATATACATATATATAAAATGCTAGAAGACATATAATTACTAAAGACCCATTCAAAAACAAAATGTAAAAGCCCAGGTTTGTAGCAAACATTGATTTATAGCTATTCTGAAGTTCAGCTAGGTAGGGCTAGCAGTTTCATAATTAGGGGTTGGTTGAGATGATTCTGTAGAGCTTTGGGCGCTTCCCTCTGAAGTCTTTGTTCTACCACATGAGTTATTGCTACCTTTCCATGGTAAGTGAGCAGTATTTATAGCCCAACAGCTATCTCAGCCTGCTTCTATAGGATTTCAGAAGTCTAAAAGCCTCTCTCTTCTTTATGTTGGTTCAAGTTTTGAACTCAGGGCCTTATGTTTGATTGGCTTATTTGTTGAACTAAGCTCTACCACATGAGCCAAACCCGTATCTATCTATTTTCATTCAAGATGACAGTGCTCACAATACCATAATTCTTTTAGAAACTGGCAACCTTCCTATGAACTTTTATTATGCCTTAATTCCATTAGACGAAACAAACCTCAAATAAGTCCTCTACCTTGAGATTCTTGGGAAGCTGCTGTGGGTCAATACACTTAATATCCACAGAGGCCCTATTGCTTCTTAAGAGGAACTGTGAAGCACATCCTTAGCATTCTTAAAGAAGCTTTTTCTTTTTTCTTGTTTGCGGCATGACTTTAAGTCCTCCTGGGGTTTTAATAAAGAGTTTTTACTTGTTTTTACTTATACCTTGACTTTTATTATAAAATCATGAGTTCTCAAAGTGTGGGTCAAGATCCCCTGGGGTTCCTAAGATACTTATAGCAAGTCCACAAAGACAGAACTCTTTTTATAAAAGTATTAAGACATGATCTCTGTTTCATTACCTCACATGGTAGAAATTTCCAGAGGCTATATGACCTGTGTTATCTTCAGCTCTCCCCCATCATGTCTAGTATTAAAGAAATTTGCAAATGTATAAACTGATGATTCCTTTCTTACAAAATTCTTTAAAATTACATTTTGTTTCTTCAGTTTAATTTCTAAAATCAATAAATAACACACACACACACACACATACATTAAGAGCTTCTAAGGATTCTTGGGCATTACAAGAGTGAAATAAACTTTGACATCAAATGTGGAGAAGTAACCATGTTAGATTGTATTTCATTTACAAAAACAACATTGTATAGAGAATACCAAGTATCACTATAAAGACTGAAAATAGTCCATCAGCAATAAAAAAATAAACCAAACCTAGGTAAATCATCTCATTAGAGCAGATAATCACTGACTTAAAAATAAGCAGTACTCATGAAGAGTTTTTGTAAGAAAATGTCTAATATTACTTGAACTTATATGTAAGTAATTAGATGTGTGTATATATGTAAATATACTGAAATATATATATATATATATATATATATATATATATGTATGTGTATGTGTTTTTTCTATAGAAACAATATTGGGACCTCAAAGGCCCAATGCTGATTCTTTAACAATGAATCAACCCACAATAGTGAGAAACAATTTGATTTTCTTTTGTTTTAACTGAGGAAGCTAGATACAAATAAGCACTCATTTGTTTGCAACAAATATCGATAAAACCATGCAAAATCCTATACCCAATGAACAAATCCAATTAAAAGAAAAGAAATGCAATAAAAGCATGTTTCATCATGTCTATGCTGTGGTAATCACTTTCTTAGGACACATGAATTAGTAGTAAGAGATATTTTATTATCTGAATCAGAACAATTTGTGATGTAGTCATTTACAACCTAGCCATCCTGCAAAAAATGACTATATTGTTTTCATTAGTATTGTCATATATTATCTTAAAGTCATCTCAGAAAGAATTCTTCAGAGAGCATTTAAAGTTTCAAATCAAATGATAAGTGAAATTGATTCCTAAGATTTGAATACTGTTAGTTGAAACATTGAGTCTCTTAACTTTTCAGATCATTTTGTGCATTCAAGAAATGTCTGTCACTTCACCTTAGCTCTGTGCTCAATCATTTAGAACAAAACACAACACAACAAAAATCCTGATCCATTCTGCTAGCTCAACAAAAGGCTTTGTGTGGGTGTGTGCTAGAAAGTAATTATGAGGTTTTTATTTCACTAATTATTCTTCAGCCTTTGAAATGTCAGTGTAGGTCAAAGTAGCAGTCAATGTTTTGAACCAGATTTGAATTAAAATAAGGAGGCCACTGCAGGAATAACAAGAAAAGGAGTGAACAGAAGAGTAATTTGACATATGAATGACAGAAAATGAAGTTCAAGGTTGCAGGAATTTAAAGTTTCCCTCCCCAACTCCCAAACCCCTAGTGTCATGCAAAATTTAGTTCTTAGATATGACAAGGTTGACCATGTTTCTGAACCCACAATACAATAATATTCTAAAGAGTTTTAAGTTGACACTATGTAATGAGATGATTTTTAAATACTTAAATCATTTCTAAACCTTACAGGGCTTTTTCAAGTAGCCATTTTTAGATATTATAAATTCACAAATATTATATAACTGCTTCAAATGTCTTCTTCAAATCTTACATAGAACTTATTTTCTTGAGTTGATCCTATGAATTTATTTGATGATCAAACCACATAATCTAAAAACAAAATTTCATTTTTATAAGAATTAAGTTGTGTCATTTCTAATTTCAGCAAAAAGTAAGTGTGCATTGTGAGAAGAGAACATAAGGCTAGAAAATTGATTGATTGCTGCATGTAATAACTAATCTACATGAATAAACTGATTTTTCTTTAATGAATTACCTCAAGAAGATTAGTAGATTTAAGTATAGTACTGGTTTCCCTGACCCTAAACCCTCAGGAACAGCTAAGTTTACACAATGAATGCAAAGCAGATTGGACTAAAGTGATTCCATTCATTTCAGTCAAGCTCATGACTGATATCTAGTGTCATGACCAAATTGATCACACAATGGTTTCCATCAATCTTTGCAACAGTAGAATTGAGCAGATTAGTTGTGCTGTGGCCTGTTCATTTCACCTTCTGTAGAAACAGCTCTATCTGAGAGCAGAAAGAAGAGTTAGTTAATTAAGGATAGAAGGTACCTTCTGATAGTTTCGTGTGTGTGTGTGTGTGTGTGTGTGTGTGTGTACTTTTACCAGGAATTGAACTCAGGGCCTAGTCACTGTCCTTTAGTGATTTTACACAAGAATGAAGGTCTATCACTTGAGCCATAGCTCCACTTCAGTAATGGTTTCTTTTACCAAATGCTAGTGTCTAATGGATCTAAGATACAATTCTTCATCAGTGTTTCCCAGACCTGTAATTATGGCATCATTTCAAGAGCCTGAGAGATCAACTAATTCAACCTCCTCTACATCCAACAATACTTGCCACCTCTGTGATTTATATGAGTTAAATTTGATAAACACTCACCTAGCTCAGAGAGCCTTTGGGGTATGATGGAACTTTCAACACCCTTGCTTAAGGGTGTTGTTGATAAGAAGAACTGAAATATTCTATACAACCTTAGAGGAGAATGTTTAGGAAGAATAAACCAAGAGATCAAATGAGACTTTAAGAAATTATTCAAAACGATTTAAACCCTCAACTCTACAAGAAACTTAGTTGAACCAAAAGCATGCTCTACATGCTACTTCATTGTACCTAATTTCTGACCCTCTAGCATGATGGCCTAGCAGAAATACAACGTGAGCCACATATGTAATTTTAAAGGTTTCTACGTTAGAATTAAAGGCTTTAACCCATTGTGTCCCAAATATCATTTGATATTAAATCATTACAAGTGAGGAATAACTTACTTTCTTTGTGAACTAAGCTTTCAAAGTTGAATTGCAGTTTACACTTGCAGCACATCACAGATGATAAGGAGCTACATGTTGCCAAGGTTACAGCACTGGATAGCTCAGTGCTAGCTCAGAGACTAGGATGAATGATACACTTACTATAGGAAAATCCATTGTCCTCTATTTTGTGAACCTTACTTCTTGAACTACTGTGTCTTGATACATTATTTAGAGATTAAGAGAGTGTTGTATCTTAGTTTATTATTCATCTTTTTGCATTTATTTGACTTATTTTGTTCCCATTTCAAGCATTCTCAATTTATATAATTAATTTTTACTAAATGCTAAACAGGCCACTCCTAGTGGGACATGTTCCTGTCTAGGTTAGGTAAATTCCCTTTCTTATGCTATTCTCTTTATTTATTTTCAAACTACTGTGAGGAAAACTCAATATCCCAGATTCCCTATTGTGGAGTTGATATCTCAGATATGATATCTCTAACCCTTTCTTTCTCTACACATAAAAAGGGCAAAGAGTAATGTCCCTATCACAAAGTTGATATGGGGATTAAACAATTAATGCATGCACGCTGATCCAGAGCTGCTGGAGAGTAAAGGGTTAATAAATTCTCATTATTTTTTACTCTCCCTTCACCTTACTGGACAGCCAAGGAGATAAAAAAAATGTGACCCAGGATTGAGGCCTAGGTAGATAATTATAAGAAGAATGATGAAATATCATATTAGGGGCACTTAACTTCCAAGATAAACAAGGCCTCTGTTTCAAGATTTTTGTTTCAGTTCTCACTTTTTTTCTACTAATTTCTGTCAGTCAAGATGAAGTAGAAAGTAACTAAGTAAATAAATAAACCTATCTTAAAAGTCTACTACAACAAATGTTTATGTTTTATTTAAGTCACAGTGAGTTATAGGTCAAGTGTGTCTCAGACCTAACTGTCCTTCAAATGGCACCCATGTGATCCAAGCCATCTCCACATCTTTAGACTGTCAAGTGAAACACATGGCTTTGAATGTCTTTGAAAGGGAGACACTCATAAAGCATATAACTTCAGCTAGGCAAATTTATGAACAGGTTAAGAAATAGAAAGCAATATTTCGATCTCTTTTCCACTGAACAAAGTACAGCTACATCGTTATAGTCTAATTGTAACTGTTGTCTCAGACCAAAAAGAAGATAATAAAATCAAATTAATGAAAATATATAATATTGTAAGGACACCATTGATATTTTCTTCATTTGGGGTATATAACATTTTTAGAAGGCTCTCTCCCTGTCAGGTGTAAGTATGATGGGTTATGTCATGAATAGAAAGGACTGAGTCAAAGACTCACAGAAGGAGAAATGACATCCATTGTTCTTATATCAAGCAGACAAACTTTGAAGCCAAGTGAAATTACAGATTTGTCTTATATAATAATATCTAATGTTTATCATGTACTTTCAAATTTCTGTGTATTATTATATTGTATCCTCATAAAACGTTGACACATAGGAGGTATTGGGGGGGTTACAGATAAATAAACAGAATATTGACAACTTGAGTGACTGCCATCTGATATCTCCAGTGGGGTCACACTTCTGTCCAGGTGCCACAGAGCTTATGCATTCAGCCTCTTACCTAGGTCAACATCATCCTCAATACAATAGCAGGTGACCACCCAGACTCCTCTGGTTGATAACCCAGAAAACATTTAACAAAAACATATAACACCGTATAACAAAATTTTTCTTTCAACCCAGACAGTTCCAGTTACCAAGTGTAATATTTTGAGATGGTACCTTTTTCTGCTTTTCAGATCATAAGTTAGGCTTAGCTCTCTTTAATACAACACTCTTTTCACTGAACAATGACAATTACACCTGTTCTCCAAAACTAATTTTTAGACCCTTTCACCATTTAGACAAAAATCACCACAACTCAGGCTATCATGTGTTGACATATATTTAAAAACATAATGCCTTCAGGTAAAAGCACAGTATAGCATATGTGATCTGAGATTGTCCTCTTGCTCGAGCAAAGTGATCCATTGCATGCTATAGCTCAGCTTTCATACTTCCTAATTAAATGATATTTTTTCCACCCTGTTCCTTGAACTGAACCAAGGCAAACTTTTAAGTAAAACTTGAAGACCCTGACTTGGACTAATTGTATTCTGTCTCCTGCAAATGTTCAAGCTGAATCATTTAATAAGATCCCTGTATTTCAAAAAAATGTATTTTCTTGGAACAGAACTTTGATAAGGATCAAAAGACATTTCTTCCATCTGCACATAGGCCAAGAGTATGTCCCACTATTAGATTCATGGACACTACTAAGGATACTACTCTGGGATGGGCTTTTGTTGGTAGAGGAAGTTGTGCATATGTGGAGAGGAACACATATAAGCAATGCCCAGAGTTTCTGCTCTCTGCTGGGGAAAATATAAAACTACACTTTTAAAAATGTATACTTTGGGCTGGGAAGGTGGCTTGGTGATAGAGTACTTGCCTTGCATGCATGAGGCCTTGGGTTTGATTCCTCAGCACCACATAAGCAGAAAAAGCTGGAAGTGGCACTGTGGCTCAAGTGGTAAAGTGCTATCCTTGAGGAAAGAAGCTCAGGGATAGTGTGTCCAGGTCCTTAGTTCAGTATATTTTTAAACAGAGAGAAAAATCAAATATTAAAATATTTAGTATTAAAATATTAAAAATAAGATTATTTTATTTTTCAGTTCAATTTTATTGTCAAGGTGATGTACAGAGGGGTTACAATTTCATATGTAAGGTAGTCAATACATTTCTTGTAGAACTTCTTACCTCCTCCGCTCCCTCATTGTTCTCCCACTTTCCTTCTTCTTCTTCCAATAAATTACCATATGTTCTTAACTAAGATTCCAATTTTCTAAAAAATGAAAAAAGTACTCAAATTCAGACTGAACCACAGAAGACAATGTAGGTAATATTGAACAAGGATATAGACCTTAAAATATATTACAGAGTTAAAACCATGAAAACGGTATTGTATGTTATGTAAGATAATAAAACCTATTGTAAATAAAATATTGTTGATATAAAAATAAATAAGGGAAAAACTGGCTACTTGCATGCAAAAGAATAAAATTAAACTCTTACCATAACATATACAATATTCAACACAAAACAGGCCCTGAGTTCAATGAGTTCAAATCCCACAAATGACAGAAAAGTATACTAATTTGACGTTTATTTATTTGTTGTTGTTGATACTAGGTTTGAACTCAAACCCTTGAGTTCATATTTCTTTTCTACTACTTGAGCCATGCCTTCAGTTCTGCTTTTTTGCTGTTTATTTTTGAAAATATAGAAAACTTTTCTGCACAGGTAAGCCTTGAACCACCATCCTCCTGATCTTACCCTACTGAATAGCTTGGATTACAGACATGGGTCACCAGCACCCAGATTCTAATTTGATTTTTAAATAGATATATCTATATTATTGAAAATTTGTAAAATCTATAGAAGAAAATTTTGAAGTAGCAATTTATCCCAGAGAAGACACTCAATGTTTTTCCATTTTGTTAAATAATGACTATATTTTATAAAATTAAGATTATATGATTGTTCTAGATGATGTCCTTTCCCAATTTAATGCTGTGCTTTGAAGTATTTTGTAAAATAATATCAGTCTTTAAAACTATGTTTCATGGTATTATAACATTCCATCATAGGAATACTACAGACCTTTCTTTATTCATATGTGTGACTGACCTGCCAATTTAAAAGAGGAACAGGTAAACTAGTTTACCTGAAAATAAAGACTTTATAGCTACTGGTATTTTTTCAAAAACCTTTTTCTAAATAATCATTCATGAATCCTGCCCTATCAGAGATAAGAAATAAGAAAGCACAAATGTTAATAGAATCTCATATATATATATATATATATATATATATATATACACATAATTTTTTACTTATTATGTGCCAGAATGTGGCCTGAAATGGATTAAACTGGAAAACAATTATAGTCAATGCTTTCACAGACTGAGAGTCCAGTAGGACAGACAGACAATGTCTGTTTTTACATAAAATGCAAAACCACACCAGTGATAAGTGCTTTAAAAGAAATAACAATTATTTTGAGGCAGCCAAAAAAGAATCTGCAATAGATCTGAGAGGAGTTTCTGAAGAGCTGAGAGTTGCTGTTTGACTAAATTGAATCAGGACAGTTGGAACCCTGATCTCATTCTGTATCCATGATATTTTCTGCCTTCCTATGCTGAAGAGAAAGGACTGATCTGTGGAAAGATTTTTATATAATGAAATTTTTAACATACACTTAACAGTAAGCATATAAATTAAGAGACAAAATGATTCGTGTGTACCTTCAGAGACAGACAGTGCAGTTGGATTGTTTTTTACGAGAGTCCCGTGTTCTGGGAGCACAGCAGAGTACAAGAAAGATGTGGCATAGTTTGGAAGATAATTCACAAAGGCTTCCTACAACTTGGGTCATGATTAGGACATTGAAAAGAAACAAAGCCCATGTTTGAGAAAGGGCAATGTTCCCATATTCTGCAGTAAGTGGTGGCAAATGCAATGCCTCAGAGTAGGGCAGGGAGAGGGAAGGAAAGAGAAATAGAGACAAAGACAGAGACAGAGATACTGATATGATAATGTTTCAAGACCCTATTCCACACCCCTTGGGATAGAATCTATCTGCTCACAAGATACTAATTCACTCACCTTATTCATCACAATATATCCATTTTAGTGGACGTGAGCTCAACTACAATGTAGATCCTAGCTCACAAACATAGGTTCTGTAGTGGCCAAAGTCAAATCCTTTGTGTTGCATTAGCTTTGTCTAGGCAAAGCAGAGCTCTGACAAAGTAGCTATTGCCAATAAAGAAATGGGGAAATAATTTTCCAATGCACTATAATGTTTTCAAGTAAAATTGGATTTATGCACTACAAAAAATATATTGCTTTGCTGGTTGTGACAGGTCTCCAACTTGATTTAAGGTTTGGAATGTGCTAACATTCAGGTTTAACATGATAAACATTAACCATTCTAATGAAAGTTTATATCCTATCTCTTCTTTAGTTTGCAACATTTTTATAAGAATAAAACAGTAAATCTCAAATCTTCTATTACTTAACAATTCTAGATTTTTCCAAGGATAGAGTTAATAAATAAAGGTCTTAAATGAAAATGAGAATATGTATGTCTTTCCAAGCCTGCTAGAAATCTCAGACAGGACTCCAAAAGGGTCACCCAAAAGAGTTTGCTATAAAACTGGGTTGCAAGGAAAAAAATAAAAATAAAAACCAGGAGAGTTCTCATTCTGAAATTCCATCCATCTTTCGTATTATTTTTCCAAGTGAACAGTCTAAGGACAATTTGACTTTATACAGCATTTTCTATGACAGTTTAAAATGCATATCGTGACTAAAAAGATTTCTGTATTATAAAATCATTATTTAGCGTTTCCTTTTCTGCCCTTCAGCATCTGGACTTACTTCTCCTTTCCTCAATTCCCTGATTAGGCAAATTTTCTATCTTCTTCTATCAAGGACATTTAAACAGGGTGTAGATTTCAGGTTTGTTTTGTCTAAGCCTCTAAAAATGCAAAGAGATTTGTTTTAATGTATTTGATTTTCTTTATAGTCAACATTCCTTCTTGCATTTAAATGTGATGATGTAAATCAGAGCTGACACTGGATACTTTGGGTAGTCTTTAGTCCTGGTATTTATGCACTCCTGCACAGATTCAGACATATTTCCCCATTGCTTATGCTGATCACCACTACACCAAGTAAATAATCACTGCATAGTTTTCATGGAAAGCAACTCCTGCATCAAAATTTTAATGATGATTTATGAAGGCACAGAAAACTCACACAGCTCAAGACCTTCAAATACACCATAAAATGCCATTTTAGGTTGTGTTTTACTCTACATGGAAATTTCAACAACTTTGATATTGCACATAAAACAACACACACAGCATCATTCTAGATAGCAGCAGTGTCTTTAAAAGCCCCAAACTCTGAAACTGCATCCTCATTTTTTTCAATATACATAAAGTGGTTGGCTTGCCTTTTGTATCTGTTGTGTGTAAACTTTGTGCCTTTGAATACGAGGATTGTACTCAGTGATGTTCAGTGTGGGGGACTTCTGGGAAAGTGAGATCCATTTTCCTGGCTCCCTTGTCCTGACATGCACTCTCATTCCTGTCCTATGGCCTCAGAGAACCCTAGAATCCTCCCCCTGTGCTTAATTCACTTGTACCTTTTCACCCCTTTTGTCCTACCTCCTAGCTCTTCTTTTCTTCTTCTTCGCTTTCCCACTAGCCCCATCACCATTTTTTCTCTACTTTTTTTATATTTTGGTGTTGGTACGGGGACTTGAAGTCAGGTCCTGGGCTTGTCCCTTGGCTGTTTCACTCAAGGCTGGTGCTCCACCACTGAGCCACAGTTCCATTTCCTGCTTTGGAGTAGTTAATTGGAAATAACATTTACATGAGCTTTCCTGCCCTGGCTGTCTCTGAATGCTGATCCTTACATTTCATACTCCTGTGTAGCTAAGGTTGCAACATGAGCCACCAGCACTATATTCACCTCTTTGTTTTTATGTAAAAAGAATAAAATTGAGTGTTTATACAAGGTTATGCAATGCTTTTCCATTTTGGTACCGGAGGAGTGCTTTGTCAGGCCAACATTACTATGCAGCTCACAGAACTGCAGACATTTTTTACCTGGAAAAGAATTAGAGATAAACCTGTGAAGTGGTTTTCAAATTATGTCTTAGGAGTGCAAACGTAGGTTTACAAAGAATTATTTTTTAAAATTCTGCAAAGGATCACACCATATAAAGCTGATGAAAATGGAGTTGCTCTTTAAAACAAAGAAGTGCAAAAGGAATGGAGTCCCTCATCCTCATCTTCTCTCCAGTCTTCAAGAACACTGGTTTCCTCAGAAACAGTCTAAACCCCTTGATCACAAGCTAACCCTCATCTGAGGACAGATCAAATATTTTATTCCAGGTAATGTATCTTTTAAGTTACAAGGACATCAATACCACCCAGCTTTCTGCATCAAAAAATTATAGATGTTTGGGGTCTTACTTCAATAAAATGTGATTCTAGTGCTGACAAAAGAAGAATAACCTTGAGTGAGGAGTAGAATAGTTATTTAACTTCAATAAAAAGTTATTTATCATTTACTGTGCCAGGCAGTAAGCAGATGTTGCATATATAACAAAGAAAGGTTTATTTCTTCATGATGTTTAGAGCACATCTAGTAAAAATATGAGTAAAACAAAACACAGTAACTCTGGAATTTGAGGCAAGTACACAATAGGAAAAATCTTCAGTCTTCCCTGTGGAGTAAAGGAATGCTAAGTAGATGTGGTGGATTTTGAGCCATGCTGTGGAAACCCAGGATATACCAGGAAAAGGACATTTCAAAGAGAAGATCCAGCTTCACAAAGGCATGGAGAAATGACAAGAAATGGGATCATCCAGGCAGTCTCAGAACAGTGCCGTGGTGAAGCAAAAAATAGGGAAGAAGATATGGTGGGCATGACATTGTACAGTAGAAAGTACCAAAAATATTTATCTGTGAGAAACTTGGAGGAATTCAAGAATTCTGAGCAGGAAAATGGTACCCAAGTTAGGGGGAAAAAAGAATACCACAAGGAGATGCAAACGAGAATGATGACCATGAAGGTGATGATGAAATGCAGAATCCAAAGTATTTTCTTACACAATGATGTGATGACTGAGGTAAGGTTTCTGGGCTGGGAAAATAGAAAGGACATCAGATTTTAGAGAAAAAGGAAGATTGATTTGGTTTTGAAAATATGTATTTGGGAAAGACTTAAGGTATCAGTTGAAGTTTTGTGCTTTTATATAAAATGCTAAAAGACCTTAAGTCAGAGATTTTAAAAGGAGGGATTGTAGCTGAGAGCAATGTCAGCTTTCATATTGTAACTAAAGCCTTGAGTAAAAAAATTCCCTGAAGTACAACATGGATTCAAAAGACAGGAGAGCAGAGGAGAGAGTCAAGGACTCCAGCTAAGATAAGTATAGAATATAAATTCTTTAAAAAAAAAAAAGAACGGGGTGGGGAGAGAGAAAGAAAGAGATAGAGAAGAATGAATAAGTGTCAAGGAAAGTAATAGGGAAAGAATCTCAGGATACAGGGAATGATCAAGTGGGTCAAATTCTAGAGATGAAAAGACAGAAAGTGAGAGTTGAACTTCACATACTATGGGTGGCCATGAGATGGTGGTTTTTAGTCTTTGCTGTGCAATTCTATGGCACAATAGAAACAGAAGCTGAAGATCACCTCCACTTGCAACACAAATATGCAGTGCAAAATGGAAATATTTTTCACAAATTGCTCTTCCAAGAAACTCTGCTATGAAGGGAAAGGGAAATGTAGGCTTGAAGCTCAAAAAGAATGTGAGGTCAAATGAAGGAGAGACTTGAGAACCACAAGTGAATGAAACTCATCCGTCTGGAGACCTAAGGGGTGGTAAAATGGCAAAAGCAGCACAGTCCAAAGGAGCATGGCTTGTACCCAATGCAAGAGTCAATACTAGTCTTGAACAGATGTGTACCAATGGACAGACTTGTAAATAAGCTGTGTTGGACCTGAGAGTGTCCTTTCCAGACAGAAAAATGCTGCAGAAGAAAGAACGAGGTGAGAGGGTAGAATCTGAGGGCAGCGGGAAGTTTGGGGAAAATTCTGAATAAAATAACTGAGCACAAGGAACAGACCCACAGTGATGCATATTAAAATTTTCTGTTGGCATTGGAGTGAGTCTGAATGTACACACATTAGTTTCTGCTACAATCTACTTCCAGGAAGATATTTTGTCAGCATCAGTTAGCTATACAAAAGTGTTTCATTTGGACATGCCCACATATGCCCACATATGCCCCAATCAGACTGACTCACACCATCACTCTCCCTCAATCCCTCTCCTTACTTCCCAAATTAATTATAACAAGCTACAAACTGTTCCCCTTCCACACACATACGTCAAGTATTTCAATCATTTTCAGCTTCCCTCATCCTCTACTCTTCCTTCCCACTCCAACTGGTTCATAATTCCAGGAAATTATCTGCTGCTAGTCCTTGCTCAGGGGTTTCTGATCATGGCAATGGAGTTGTGATAAGTTCAGCAGCCTTATACTTGAGAATCATGGAGATGATGAAGCAGAAGAGAAGGGAACTGTGTTTCCTAAGAAGATTAAAAGTTACTGAGTGCCAACTTCCCTCTTGAAACTGTCATCCTCTGTCTCTAACTGCCTTCCTATACCTTTGAGCAGAGACAAGCTAAATTTTACCTATTGGTACCAGGGGCATACTCCCACTCCTTTCTACCCACTTTCAAATCTGCTTTCCATTTTTCAGTGTTATGAGGACCAGCAACATCCATAGACGAAGCTCCTTTCTTGCATCCTGAGAGGCTATTAGCAGTACATCAGAGGGCAGGTATGTTATCTCCATTCTTGGGAGATTAGTCTATATACATACTCACCAACACTTTCTATCTCTTCATGGTCAGTTAAGAATAATCAGTCTTTCTAAAGACCATAGCAAAATTCAGAAGCTGTTACCTGCTCAAAATGGTTTCAAAACTGAAATTGCTTCTTGATAATACAGGGAAAAAATCAAATTAAGTCATTTCCCTCCTACCCTTTTGCTACCTGCTTGGAAATCATTAGTACAAATGATAGGCCAGCAATAGCAAAGCAATTGAAACAACCCCATCCATCTCAGTGAACCATGTTGCTGGTTTGCGTATTCCAATGGCTACTAATTAACACTGACACGCATTAATGGCCTCAGCAGCAGGGTCAACACAGCATTAGTAGTGTCTTAATGCAGGCAGAAATGATAGATATTCATCCTTTCTTCAGCCCCAGGAAAGAAGGAGGCAGTGGAATTGGAAGTCGCTTGACAACAGATGTCACTTGCAAACAGCAGGCTTCTAAAACCTGAGAGAAGGAGAACATGATGTATGAAACAGTCCCTGCTTCTAGCTATTCTCGACTTACTTGTTTAACAGAATATGAACCATTTGTTCCCCAAAAACATAAAAATTCAAAGGAAATTAAAATCACCCATGTTATTCTACTCTCTCTGTGTCTCTATGTGTCTCTCTCTGTCTCTCTCTCTGTCTCTCTGTCTCTGTCTCTATCTCTCTCTCTCTCAGTACTGGGCCTCAATACTCAAGGCCTCAGGCTCTTGGCTTTCAAAACTGGAGTCCTACTGCTTGAGCCACAGCTTCACTTATAGCTTTTTGCTGGTTAACTAGAGATAAAAGTCTCACATACTTTTCTGCCTAGGCAGGCTTTGAACAATGATACTCAGATCTCAGTCTCCTAAATAGCTCAAATTACAGGCATGATCCACCAACACCCAGCTAAGCCCAAAATAAAGACAAAAAGAAAACAAAAAAAAAAAACCCTACAGGCAGCTTTCCACCATATCATAACTATTTGAAGAGAGAATCAACAGCTATTCTTAAAAAGGATTAAAAGTCTCACTTCCTTAAAAAAAAAAAAAAAAACCTCCTCCAGCCTTCCAGAGAACCCAAAAAGATTATTCAGGAGCTCCTGCAAAATAGCAATTGTGTTACTTGGCCTGAGATCCGCAAAGCATGGGAATCCATTCTGAAGCCCTTTGGCTTTGAACTGTTTCAGGCATCAGTAGGTGCTCCTTAAATATCTGTTGACTGCGTAAATAAATCATTCCCCAATTATCATCCACTAGCCTTGACTAGTCAATCAGATTGTACTTTGCATATCCTTGAGCCATGCTTGAGAGACTAAAAGGTAACTGGCAAAAAAAAAAATCATGTTGACTAAGATTATCCAGGCTCAGATAGACAGAGTTCGAAAAAAATCATGTTGACTAAGATAAGCCAGGCTCAGATAGACAGTTCATAGTTTCTCTCAGATGTGGATGATAAACCTAAAATATAATCATATATGCAAACCCTGACAGGGTCCCATGCCAATACAAATAATTAAACCCACTAGAGTATGGTCTAGTTAAGGGTGAAATCCCATGGGGAAACCCAATTAACCAGTTAACAGTTAACAAAATAAGAATCAAGAAGGTGAAACTTAAAACCTGAAAAAGGAAATCAAAACAGAACTTAGAAAGTGGAAAAACCTCCCATGCTCCTGGATTGGAAGGATCAGCATTGTGAAAATGGCAATACTTCCCAAGGCTATCTTAGAATTCAATGCAATAGCTGTCACTATTCCAACTTTATTCTTCAAGGAAATAGAAGAGGCAATCCAAAAATTCATATGGAACAATAAAAGACACCGAATAGCAAAAATGATCCTTAATAGAAAGAACAGTGCTAGAGGAATATCAATACCAAATTTCAAACTATACTACAAAGCCTTAGAAATCAAAACAGCTTGGTACTGGCACAAGAACAGACCTCAAGACCAATGGAATAGAATTGAAAACCCAGAAATGAACCCACAGACATATAGCCATCTAATTTTTGATAAGAGAGCTAAAAAAATAGAATGGAAGAAAGACAGCATCTTCAGTAAATGGTGCTGGCAAAATTGGTTAATTACTTATAGAAAACTAAATCTAGATCCTTATATATCACTCTGCAACAGAATCAACTCCAAATGGATCAAAGACCTAGGAGTCAAAGCAGGCACCCTGAAAACATTACAGGATGGAATAGGAGAAACCCTAGGTCTCCTTGGCACAGGCCAAAATTTTCTTAAAAGAGATCCAGAAACACAACAAATTAAAGAAAGGTTGGACAAATGGGATTGCACGAAATTGCAGAGCTTCTGCATGGCAAAAGACATAGCTAGCAAGATCAATAGAAAACCCATGGATTGGGAGATCTTCACTAGCCATACAACAGACAAGGATCTCAAAAATTTAAATATCCCAACAACAAATCCTCAAAGAAACAACTGCCCTGATAAGTAAGTGGGCTAAAGACTTACAGAGAAACTTCTCTGAAAAGGAAAGAAGGATGGCCAATAGACACATGAAGAAATATTCAACCTCTCTAGCC
>NW_012267300.1:3669239-3782258 GCF_000151885.1 Dipodomys ordii
CATTGCCCCATTTGTTAGGAAATGGAAAGACTTGGAAAAAATTATATTAAGTGAAGTAAGCCAGGCCCAAAGAAACATAGGTCCCATGGTTTCCTTTATTTGCAATAACTAGTGTATGTCTGAGACAAGCAGATAAGATCAGAGAAGTTGATGTTAGGTGAAATGAACCCCAAGATAAGGACTCAAGTAGTTTTTCTTTCTTGCTATTGTTTCTAACGTATTTATGAGTTTTTTTGTTGCTTTGTATGTCTCTCCCTGTTTTCACTGTATTTGTTGTTGGTATAATTTGGGGAGGGGAAGGGAAAAAATAAATTCTTTAAATAGGGATACAGGTGGACCCATTGCAACAATGAAAAGATGCTAAGTCAAAAAACGAACTTTACAACTTTGATGGGGGCAGGGTTAGTAAGGGGAAACAAAGGATGCTTGATAAGAAATGTACTCATTACCTTGCTCATGTAATTGTAACCCCTCTGTAAGGTATTTTCACAATAAAAAAACTGATTAATAAAACAGAAGGTGAAACTTATCTTGATATTTATGAGCATGGAGGTCAATGTGAGGGTGCTAGATGAATGGCGAGAACAATGGTGGGTGAGGTGAATATAGTGAAAATATTCAATGCACTTTTGTGAAAATAGAACTTGAAACAATGAGAGGGATAGGGATGGGATAGATGGAAGGGGGAATGGCTGAGAGGGTGACTAGTGAGGATGCATTTTACGTGTGAATGGAAATGCCTTATTGAAAATTTACGCAACTATTTGAAAAAAAGATACACGCGCGCGCGCAAGCACGCACACACGCACGCACGCGCGCACATATATAACTTGGTTTGTAATGGGACTGGGCCAGGGGATATGGAGTTCAAGCTACAGCTGGAAAGTAAGGAGAGAGGCTTCTGAGTAAAACAGGATGCTTGAGCAGCTGTCAGGAGAAAAGATGAAATAATCAAGGGTGAAAATGAGCACAAAGGTGCCTGGCTAGAAACCCCAGAGGGCACCCAGGGCCCTTTCAGTCCTACTTGTGTGTCCCTCTCCCTTCTCCAATCTTCCCTCCGCTTTTCACCCCTTCTTTAGTCTCTCAGGGAAGCAGACTGTGTTTGTTTGTTATGCACAGCACTGCAATACACAAACAGATTGACATAAATTTATGCCAGGCTTTCTTGTTTAAAAACATGAATTATTCAAGAAATATTACAATATTAATTAGAAATCATTAAAATCCGAGTGTTGGGGGAGGGAGAAACGAGAGGGTGCATTAGCAAAATCACATTCAGCCCAACATAAAGTGTGCCAAAGCTGCTTAATCATTGTTTTGATAATCAAAATACCATAACACCAGTTTCACAGTGCAGGGGAAAGGGAGCCTCTTGGAAGCCTTTGCTTCCTATTATTATTGAGGAAATTAATTATTTATGGGGCTCTGGCTCCGGGTGCTCCAGGAGACACAAATAAGGGGAGTTTTCTGCCCAGAGGGTAGAGAAGTGAAATCAGAGCCACATGGAGTTCTGAGTCACACTCCCAGCCAGTGATTCATGATCAAAGTACGAGGGGCTTTTGCTCTGACTTTTCAGTTTGCTCAATGCTTTCAGTTTTCAGCTTTCAGAAGAATCACAATATGAATGTTTTACTAAAGAATGTTATGGAAGAAGAAAGTTATCGCAGTCTTATCAATGAGAAAAACATTCATCTGGAAGGTCGCTGTTACATTTACAAACTAAGGATAGGAGCAACAATGAACTCAGCTGCTAAAGTTATTCACTGAATGACTGATTTTAGTCTGAGGGATTCATTCCTAATTTTGTCTGATATGTATGATAGGTTCCCCAAATTGCGATTGTTAAACAAAATGCACGCACATCACTGAATGTCTCAAATTTTAAAGGTTATAACATCAGTAAGTGTGTGTATCCTCTACACAGATATGACCTTGGCATTGGATGGTGGCTAGAAAATGGTAAAAGAAACGACAGGAAGTACAACAAACTGGTTTATGGCAATCGGACCATTTGGACAGCTAACTTAACTATTTCTTGGTGGGAGGATATCATGTGGAGACTGCTGCCATTGAACTCAAATAGAAGGATCATGACTTTAATTGATTACAGCTGCTTCCAGTCAATGATTGAGTGATTATCACCCTACAGGATACAGGCAAGAAAGAATCAAAGCAGGGTTAGAGAGCTACTATTGGAAACTCATTCATCTTCTTGCCCCATTTCACTTGGTTTATGACCGGCAGTGGACCATATAGTCAAGCTCAAGTGCTGTCAGCACTGACTTTAAGATGTGGATAAGCTTTGAGATGAGCCGCAGAATCTTGCAGTCAGTCATACCAAATCAGCATGATCTCAGGACAAACCAAAGACATCCAGAAAAGGCTCCTTCTCAGTCACCTAAAGTTACTAGGAGTTGATTCTACCACATGGCAAAAGCACCTAGTTCACAGCTGCTTGCCACTGGTGATTTGGTGACTCTTTCACATGAGTATCCCTTCCATATTTCAAGATGAAAGAACAGAGGTGAGGTTGGAAACTGATACCATTGGAATATAGTCAAGAAATTAAATGGTGTATAAATAGTATACACAGTCTTCAAGAGAAGAAAGATTAATGAACCAGAAGTAACAAGTAGACAAAGGAAAGACAACCCAGAAAAGGCAAGACTTCAACACAGAGTAGGAATCCAGGTGCCATAGTAGGTTAAGTCTTAGGAACATAAGAGATGAGTGAATTCTCTAGGACAGGCTCTGATGGCGGGGCGGGAGGGGGGGGAGGGGAAGGGGTGGCATTGCATTCCTTTCAACAGTTACTATAAGTGTGACCTTTTCATAAAATACCTTGAAGTTTTTGAAGGAGTCTTCTGATACCCAGAGTCAGGTCCCAATATATGCTCAATGATTATTTGTGGGGTGAATAATTCATTTTGAATCTAAATTTATGTGCAGTACTTCCTACTTGACATATAAATTGAGCAATATTGCTAACAGGAGTGGAGAGGAATTGAAATAACTGAGCCTATTTATAAAAATCAAGAGTAAGTGTAGTAGTTATAGAACTTTATGAGTTGGGAGCCTTCCCAAACTAATTCAGCAGCCCCCAAAGAGCAATTGGCTTGTAATATTTACATTGGATCCTTGTGTTTTGCCCAGAATGGCCCTACATTCCTGCTAGAACAAAACTTTGCTTTCTTTGTGAATATAAATCCTTTTTCTCTTCACTCTTGTAAGAGAACAAAGATATATCTTCAAACACTCTTGAGTTCTTCATCCCAAGTACATATCCACTCTCTTCTCTCATAGACACATGTATACTGTCACACACACACACACACAGAGTCAGATAAAAGAAAATGTTACTATATGAACTTTTTCATTAGATCCACTTATTTTTTTCCTTCAGGAATATATGTTTTAACTTCTGGGAGTGAGAATAAGGAGTTATTTTTAAAACTGCAATAATAGGCTGCAATAATAGGCCAGAAAAACAAGCAGCAGAATAAAATAAAGGTACGAATCCATTTGGAAGAAAATACAAGTGTAATGAGATACTTGACCCTACAAGCATGACCTCAGTAGCTGATCAAAAGCATTGTGCTTTCCAAACAATCAGGATGCAATTTAATAGAGTAGAAACTGCCCAGGTTACAAGATCAATTGTCACAGTTTAGATGTTCTGGAGTTCATGTTTGCAAGCTCTGAATATCTCCATGGAATAAAAACTTTAAAAAGCATCACTCCACTGGAAGAGAGATGCTACCATATGCTTCTGCATCAATTCATTCACTGCTCAGACATCCAAACAGAGTTCAGGTTTGTCCTTTTGAGGTTCTGTTTCTACTACCAAAACAAAGCACAACACAGATGGTGACCTTGGTGAGGATTCTTACCTCAAAGGGTTATGCTGTATGAACAACATAGACTAACTTGCCTATCCTGCACCTATACAGTAACTGTAAATGCATGCCAAAGAGAAGTGTAACAACTCTCATGGGGAGGAATTTTAAAATGAGCAGAAATGGGCATGAATGCAAACACACACATGGACATACAACTCAGCCCCAAGTTCTTCATGAATATAAAATATTACTAAGACTTCGTTTATAAGGATGTAGAATCTCCAACCCTGGGCTATATAAAACCTATGAAATCATTTGTCTGGCTCTCTCAAGGCAACTCCAGGCAAGACTCGAAATTCAATAAATCTAGGAGCTTTTTTCAAAGTGAAATTCAATAAATCTAGGCCTACGAATAATGTTCTAAATATCCAAATGGCCCTTGGCAGAAAAAAAAGTTCCCACCAACGGAACGTGTGCCCCAGATTAATTCATTGGAAACCTCCTAGATCTGAGCAAAGGAAACATAGTCCAAAGTACTATGGTCATCAGAGGATCGTAACATAGAAGTTAGCCTTCCTGGATGTGCCAGGCCCCAGAGCCACCACCAGACTAGGTCTCTAAGAATACTGGTAGTGCAATAAGGCCCCCCCTGGAGAATTCAAAGACAAGAGAAAGAGCCACTGTCCTCTAAGTTAAAGACCCTTTCCTGTCCAAACGTTTCTTATGAATACTCATCATAAACAAATCTGGCTTAAGTGGTAGAGTGCTTATCCAGCAGGCCCTGAGTTCAAACCATGGTACCACCAAAAAAATAAATGAACAAATAAGTAATGAATATGTAGTTCAAGAAATCTGTTACTCTCACCAGCACAACTATGTTTACTGCAGCATTATTTACCATAGCTAAGATATGGAACCAACCCAGATGCCCCTCAGTAGATGAATGGCTCAAGAAAATGTGGTATATATACACAATGGAATTCTATGCCTCCATCAGAAAGAATGACATTGCCCCATTTGTTAGGAAAAGGAAAAACTTGGGAAAAAATTATATTAAGTGAAGTAAGCCAGGCCCAAAGAAACATAGGTCTCATGGTTTCCCTTATTTGTAACATCTAGTATATGTATGAGTCAAGCGGAAAAGGTCAGATAAGGTGATGTCAGGAAAATGAACCGTTAGATGTGTATTTTAATGTTTTTTTCTTTCATGCATGTGTTTCTAATGCATTTATAAGATTATCTCTTTGTTGCTTTGTATGTCCCTCCCCCACAGTATAACCCCTGCTTTCACTATATTTGATGTCAGTATAACTTGTGGAGGAGATGGGGAAAAACCAATTGTTTAAGGATACAGGTGGACCTGTTGCAACAATGAGAAGTACAAGTTGTCATGTCCAAAACGAGCTTTACAACGTCGGTGCGGGGGGGGGGGGAAGGGGGGGGAAGGAGAAGGATTGGGATTGGGGGGAGGGGGGAGGCTGGGAAGGGATGTGAAGGGTAAACAAAGGAGGAGGCTGCAATGCTTGGTAAGAAATGTACGCATTATCCTGCCCATGTAATTGTAACTCCTCTGTACAGCATGTTCACAAATAAAATAAAATTAAAAAAAGAAATGTACTCATTATCTTGCCCATGTAATTGTAACCCCTCTGTACAGTATTTTTATAATAAAAATTTTTAAGAAAAAGAAAAAAAAAGAAATCTGTTACTCTCTTGCTCTTGTAGTCACCTCTGACTTCAAGGAAAACTCAAAGAAGCTACTATATGTCTGAAGAGAAACCCCATAGGGACCTCTCATGATTCCTCACAGTTATGTTCTCTCCACAACATCCTCAGTCCAAAAATTAGTCTGTCTAATGCTAGCTAAAACTAGTATCAATAACAGAGCTGACTACAGAGCTAAACATGCTGCCTGAATTCCGGTGTGTTGCAATTGCAGTTTGCATGGTTCTTTCCATGATACCATTATATAAAACATGCCCCATAACAACACACCATCAGATATCTTGTTTTAAACATTTCTTCTCTTTGAAGTGAACTTCTCCAAACTTAGTAAGTATCACAATGTAAGGCAGAAGTTATTGCAGTGGGAAAATAAATAAATAGAAGTCTCGGAATCAAATCTCACTGCAGTTCCTCTTATTACTTCTTAGTTTAAACAAACAGCCAGGCCCTAGGTGCTTGTGTCTGCAATCCTAGCTACTCAGGAGGCTGAGATCTGAGGATGGAGTTTCAAAGTCTGCCCAGGCAGGAAAGTCTATAAAGCCATTATTACCCATTAACCAGCAAAAAGTTGGAAGTAGGGATGTCATTCAGGTGGTAGAATTCTAACCTCTAGCAAAAAACAAAAACAACAACAACAACAACAAAAACCTTCAGGGATAACATCTATGCCCTGAGTTCAAACCCCAGTACCAGAACAAACCAACAAACAACCTTAGCAAATCTGCATTCTGCCCATTGCAAAAGCTTATAAAGAACGTGCCTGCACTGGTTAGAGTACTCAGTTTGGGAGGCTTTTGGGGGGCTTTTTTTTGTCGGGAAAAGTACAAATCCAGCCTAAGGTACTAACCCTTTCACACTGCAAAGCTACATCTCCCTAAAATTAAAGGCAAGAAACCAGTGCAGAAGAGACAAGTAAATATCCCCTTTCCCCGTGGCACCTCCTGCCTAATGGGAATCGTAGTTAATGATCTGAATCGAAAGCGAAGTCTTGTTTTATGGAATGCTCACTCTTTGTTAAGCAAAGCTGTTTGGGCAAAGGACCATTCTATTGATTTGAAAATTGATTTTTTTCCCCCTTCATATAACTAAAACATGACTCACAAATCACAGCTCTTTTATTCTTCTGGCTGCAACCTAGGCCGAAGCTCTTCCCAACTAATTCACGAAGGAATGTCTGATGTTGATGAAGGTGCAGGAGGAGGAAGTGGGAACATTTGGACAGAGATTGTTCAAGATTCTATTAAAGGTTTCAAGTGGCTTCCTTTGAACATTTGGTAATTTATATTTTGAGTCCGTTGGTGTAATTATTGTAATTATCATTAATCATCAACTTCCCAGACCCAATCGAAACACAGAACATTGGAAAGGTCAAAGCAGTGGAGAATTTTACTATCCTTCACAGAAGATAGGAGGCATTAGCATTCTGAGTCTCCACTTTGTGTGACAAAGATTGTAATGAAAACAGAAAATAGCACAAGATTAATGTGTTCTCATGATAAGAATTATCATAAGGGAAGGAGAAGGGGAAGCAAAATTAACCCACTCCTGTCACAGCAGCTTGGTGGGGAGGTATAGTGAGACTGAGGGACAAGTTGTGGCAGCTCAAACTGGCACTGTCAAAGGTGATTGTGCCTTCCTTCTTTGGGAACCAACAAAAGGGACTAATTCAAGAGCATAGCATGTCACATTTTGGAGAATGTATTAGATCTTTGGATCAATTAGATATAGATACAGATGTAGATATAAATATATCTTTTTTTGTGTCGGTCATGGGGCCTGAATTCTGGGCTTGGGGGCTGTCCCTCAGCTCTTCAGCTCAAGGCTAGTGCTCTACCACTTGAGCAATAGCTCCACTTCCAGCTTTTTCTGCTTATGTGGTGCTGAGGAATCAAACCCAGGGCCTCATGCATGCAAGGCAAGCACTCTACCACTGAGCCACCTTCCCAGCCCATAAATATATCTTTTCCTAAACAAGTGTCTCCTAGTGAGATCACTATGTGACCTACAAACCCATACCACAACTGTGTCCAAGAAGTCCACCTGGGCAACAGAACCTATCACCTCTTCCTTGAAACACGGGTGTCTCCTTGAGACAGAAGCAGATGATGATTCAACACCATTGGTGTATCACCGAGATTCACATCCCAGGTTGGTAACTTGTTGGATGATCCCAGGGAATATGTTCACCTTTCCATGCCTCCACTTTCTATTTACAAAATGTGCTTAGTATTACCTTAGTACGGTTATATTGAAGACAAAAGGAAGAAATATACTTAAGCCTCTTAAGGCATAGAAAGTGCTAAATAAATGCTTTAAATTACAATTTCTTTATCATTATACCACACAGTCACTTAAGCGAAAGAATTGCAAATTATCAAGATGCAATTTAGTCTATGTATCTCCATTTCTATGACCCTCAAAATAGTAGAATAGAGCCAAGGCCCATGAATTTACTCTTTAATCACCACTCCCCCTCCCCAGTCATTTTCCTTTTTGTATATGTTGATGGTATTATTTTTTAAACAAATTAGTATGAAAGATATTGGTAGAAAACTGCTTAAAACAAATACTACTATAACAAATCAGTAAAGGCAACCATGTCTGTATTTATCATCTAGATCAGCAAATATAAGATCATCATACCTAAGAATTCTATATGAGCCCTCTTCCATCTCTGAATGCATTTCAATTGTCACTGATGCTGCCTTACAACCAACACTTTCCTTAGTTAATTCAGTCACCATTTTCCTACTTCTAACTATACTCCATTCTAAACCAACAGCCATACTGGAGCCAAAACTATTCTCAAATGTATGACTATCCTACTTGAGTCCCATCAGTAGTTTTCCAGTATCACCAGTCATAGCTTAGATTCCTTAGGAAAACACATGAGACCCTACCTGATCCAACCTTGGCCTCCCCTAGCACTCTGACTCTTATGAAGCACCTTTACATTCTCCTTGCCCTAGACTCACCAAATTTCCTGAAATTCCAGCATAGTTTTCAGCCTCTCCTGATTAATGTCCTTGTAAATGCTGTGCCCTTGGCCTGAGAGGAACTTTTCTGCTAAGTCTGGAAAATCTCTGCTAATCTTTGAATGACTGCATCATCACATCTAGTAGTTTCGAGTGTTCTTTATATATCCTCACAACATTGCAAATATTCTCCTCTTTATTCTTCTCTTTATTCTTTTCTCACGTTGCGTTATACAATGTGTATAGGTCCCCAGACCCCCACCCACTAGTCTATAAACTCAGGGGGGAAAAAAACTATGTTTTCATCTCTTTGAAGACATTACTTAGTCTTGTGCCTGGAATGTTAGCAAGACTCAATATATTTCCTTGAGTAAATTCACACATATTTCTCTCTCTTGTTATTAACAACTATGAATGAGAAGGAAAGTGACATAAAATTCAGGTAATTCTTTTGGACTTCTTATTAACCATTAAGGTGGGAAATGAGTTGGAAAAAAATCCTAAAGTTAAAAGGAAATGAAAGATTGTGAATTATCTATGCATTTCAAGATTATTCAGTGTTGTTTTTTTTTGCATTGTCTGCTGATAGAAGACAAGGAAGGACCTGCTCAAATGCACCAGCAGGCGAGAGATAATTGTAGTAATTTGCAGAAATATGCCCCTGTATAATGGAGAAAGGAATTGGAAAACATTATAAAGAAGAAAAAAAATTTAAAGCTAACTTATTATGAGAACAAGGTTATGAGGGAATTATTCAGCACAATCAGTTTTCTGGTGTTTTGTTAAGGGAGTCAGCAGGAAAAGCATAAAGAACAATAAATCCTACTCGACAAGCCAAAGACAAGGAAGTTGAGGTATTGTCTTACTGCCAGGGGTAAACACCCACCCTGGGCATATGGGTCATGAGAGCTGTGCCAATGGGTCTCCAGGCTGGGCTGAAAAGGTAGCGTTTATTGCTAAGCAGTGACATTAGAAATAATGTACATCATAGTCAAGAAAAGAAGCAAAGCTTGTAGCTAGAAAGGTACTCTGGAGGCCTGGGAGAGAAACAAGGTCAGAAGCAGGAAACCATAACTTCAGGGATGGGGACAAGTAGGGAATGGATCAAGGACAGACGCTGAACAAAAAAGAAAGAAAATAGATCATGAAGCATGTAGGCCAGAGGATGGATTTTTCTGAGCTGTATCCTGTATGAGTACATTCACTTGGAGTTCTTCAAGGAACTGTTTAGAATTCAGCAGCATAAGCTCTTTGAAGGAAGAATAACACCATTAATGTTTACCTCAAGTGAATTGGTTGCCCAGCCGTACAATCAAGACAGCATGGAAATCAGTCCTGAGAATGGATTACAGAGCAATGTGAACCAAGGAAGTAGATAGAAAACAGCAGCAGAAAAGCATGATGGGTACCGTAGCTGGCTCAGGTCAGCAGATTTACAGCAATCGTCTAGACTTCATTTATAGATCCCTGTAAAAACTCCTCTCAGATCCAGACAATCACTCTCACCCTCTACTCTGTCTTCACACTCATTTCAATAACTGTGATCTGCCTCCCTCTATTCTGCCTATCCATTTCAAAGTTGATGAATATATCTGATGGCTCCTTTGTTTTGAATTCAGTTTCCCCATTAGATACTTTTCCTGGGCTACAGAAACCATAGACCCTGAGCTTAATCCAGGATTCCAGATCCTCCATCCTGGCCAGGCTTAGGGGAAAGAAGAATATCTCCCATCCCATGTGTTCATATCTCAGAAAAGAGTGTTAGAACAATAAGAATTCTCAAAAATGCTACTAGCATTCCCTCCAAAAAAGGCTTTGTGGTGGTTGTAAAAGAAAACCCAAGTTTTACCCATGCTTTCACTGTAAAAAAGAAAAGAAAGAAAGAAAGAAACCCAAGTTTTGAAGAATAAGATGGTTTTCTCATTACTTGCTTATGAACAAAAGGTTGATGTAACAAAATGTTTGCTCAAATACTTCTAGCTGTGTACTTGCTAACCAATCATGCTACAAGTTGAGAAAACACCTTAACAGTGGGAAAGATTTGTTTGGGCTCACCACCTTTAATGTTTCAGTTCATAGTGACTTAGACTCATTGTTTTGAGCATATGGTGGTACAGAACACCACTGTAAAAGATGAGATCATAAAAGAAGAGTTATAGCTTTATGGCTACCCACTTTCTTGAGGATAGAATTAAGCCAGAGCACTGAATAAAAAATTATTTTCTTTCCCTCTTTCTGAAAATGTAATCAAAATTTCACTCATTAGGATCATCTAGGTTGGCAGTGGGGAACTACAGTATCTCGAAACTGGTGTTAGAGCCCCTGGCAATGATGGAAGGGAAGAAGAGCTACTTGGAGTAGGGTCAAAAAAACAGTTTCTTTTCTACCTTAGTTGATAGAGAAGTCCCGTTTTAAAATGTGAAACCTGTGGACCACATGGGCTCTGCTCAGATACACCTGTGCTTGGCTTACTGCTTTGTTGTTTCTGCCTTGAAACTCTTTTAAGGATTTGATCTATGAGTTTGTTTGAATGAAGTTCTGTGAATAATGGAGTGTATGTATGCACAAAAGTGCTACACTCCAAATTTGTGTAACTACTATTCTATTATCACATTTGTCATCTCTCATGAGGACAAAATTCCAGTATATTCACAATACATGGAATTCAATGAAAGCAAGCACAGAGTGCTATATCTACAACTAAGTATGATGACTGGCATCTACACTTTCTGTTAGAACCAGGACTTGGTTTTGAACACAGAAAGTAGACAATAATGCTTTAAGAAACACAAATAACCAAACAATTCTGACCTCTTACCTCTATATATTAGCCAACAATTTGCACTCAAAATGATGACTTCACAGGCAAGGAAATGAGAATAGTTTCCTTTAAAATAATAGATCTTTGCTGGGCAGGTTACAGGCTCATGCCTATAACCCTAGCTATGCAAGAAGCTGATATCTGGGGATCGTGGTCCAAAGCCAGCATAAACACATAAGTCCCCATTAGACTCTTATCTTCAATTAACTACTTACTCAAAAATCATTAATGGTTCTGTGGCTCAAAATGGTAAAGCATTATCCCTGAAAAAAAGAGCTCAGAGACTGCAGCCCAACCCCTGAGTTCAATCCCCACAACTGACAAAAAGGTAATACATAAATCTTTTTCTTTAGCCCTTAAGAAGTAATAACAGCATGTGAGCAAAGATAGAATGAACTTCAGTTTGGAACTAGAGTTTTGGTTTCTGCAGCATTTCTATTCTTCTGATAAATATAGAATGCATGTGTGTATGATTTGTGTGATTTTGGACTTCTAACAGCAATTAAATGCTCTTACACTTGCATTTACTATAAAGCTAAACTTCATGGCAAACCATGCTAATAACTTTAACATTGACTTTTTAGCTTAGAATATTAAATAATGAGTTGAAGGCATAATAACAAATTAAGAGAGATATCATAAAAGAAAAGAAAAAGCTCACTCTTGGCTACTTATTATGGCATTTGTTGCCTACATTTTGCACAATGGAACCCATATTTTCATTTTGTATTAGATTAAAGAAAATATGTAGTTATCCCCTTATAAATATGTAACCATTCCTCTTGGCTAGTTTTGACTTGAATTTAAGCTTAATTTTTGCCTAAAGATTTCTTAGTACATCTTATATTTGCAATGTTGTTCTTGATCAAATACAACTAGCAACTCTTCTCTCCTGTTCCAAATCTGGAATAGTGTTAGCCTGAGAGCTGGAATCCAGAACACTTCTAAGTAAAACAAAGCAATAAACTATCTAAATACCCTTGAGGGATAAGCAGTTTTCCTTGTTGGCCAGATTTTTTTATTTCATTATCATTGCAGGAACATGGCCAGTGCGGTTTGCCTAAGTATCAGGAGTAGTGAAATGCCCAAATAATCAGATCAGTTGCAAAATTAAATTGACTTCCAATCTAGGCAGTAATTTGCCATCGTACACTTTGTGGAATGAGCAGCAGACTTACAATCAGAACTAGGCTTGGCTCTATTTAAGATGACTTGTTTTCACAGTAACAAAACCAAGTAACATCCAAAAACTACTCTTAGAATTATATGAAACTACATAGACCAGCATATCAAAGTTGCTCAATAATGAATATTTATTTGTACTTGTTCACTGGTCAATTATGAATCATTTTCCAAATAGCTTGGTATAATTTATATCACAGTCTATCGCTTCCTTCAATCTAGAGACAATTTAAAATGTAATGTAGCCATTGTAAATTGCCTTATGAAATAATGCATACTAGGAAACTACACATATGGTTTATTGGAATGATTATTCAGAAGAGTTT
This sequence comes from Dipodomys ordii, assembly GCF_000151885.1. Classification (NCBI taxonomy): domain Eukaryota; kingdom Metazoa; phylum Chordata; class Mammalia; order Rodentia; family Heteromyidae; genus Dipodomys; species Dipodomys ordii. Next base: position 3,682,108 of record NW_012267300.1, read on the forward strand.
AAGATGTACCCTGAATTAATCAGTTTCCTTGCCCTTTTCTTCTTGCCTTACCATTTTTCTCAAAACTTCAAATCTGAACATTTCCTTTGTTCTTAAGAAACCATGGGAACTAATCAAATCCTACTGCAGTGTTTCTAAAACTCTTCTGTCAGTTCACTGTTATGCTTTTTTCCCACCTGATCAAATCAGCATAGAGAAACGTCCAGGCTTGTAAAATTCATAGAAAGGAATGGACTCACCCGCTGACAAAATGATAACACTAGATAGAGATGACCACGACTAGAAAGACAGTACTGTTGTATTAATTTGAGCAGAGGATCTTTCAGTGGCAATGGATTAAATATTAAAGGTATACTCATTCCAAATCATTGTCATGTATGTTCATTTTCCAAAGAAAGTATTCTCCTTATTATCACCTAGCAGTAAATTTTGCCCTTGGTTGTTTCAGGAAGATAGGGTACCAAACACAAATGGATCAAATCATAAACATACACAAATATACAGAAGCTTAACTCCCTCTTAGAACTTTGATCAGAGAAACCTATTTTGGCTAATATCACTGATAGTTTTCTCTAGGACAGAAGAAAGACACACTAAGTGCTATGACCTTTAAGAAGCTTAAGTTCATTTACATGTACCATGTAAATGGGATCTTTTCAGTTATTTCTCAATTATTTATGATATTAAGGGACAGGATAGCACAACTGAAAGAATCATAGCATCCCAGGGTTGTAAGTGTTTAAAGGTCAGGCAGTTCAATCACTCATATGATGGTTAATTTAACTCCATAGTCGTCTTCTCATACCAGGAAGACTTCCAGCATGTGCTCCAATATCTTTAGTGATGGCAAAAGGCTAGCTCATTTCATCCTTGAATAATTCCATTAAATTTTGGTTCAATGTAAAGGACAAATAGTCCTCTCCGTCTGTAACTTCTTTACCTATTCTTTGAGAGTGAAATCTAGGCACCATGCTTTTTACATCTTTATACTTTTAGTGTTAATTACACTTATCAACTAACAAGGAGTAGAGTTTTCATTAGTATTTACTAGATAGAATTGAAAAACAGAGATAAAAATTATATCACTGAGGCAAACTGTCACCAGTTTCTTCAAGATTATTTTTGTCATGAGATTGAACTTCCTTACCTTTTCAATCAAAGGGTTTTGCCATCTCTTTCTAATTTTGCCTGTCCAGAATGAAACAAACATTATAAGTTTGTTTTTTATAAGTACAAAGAACTCATAAAAATTTCATCAACCCACAGACAACATTTCAACTATTATTGGCTTAATGTTAAATAATCCTTTATCAGTAGCTACCTCCTACTGAAGGACATTGAAATTAAGCCAAGTCCTTCACCAATTGTTACTGCTACAGGAAAAACCATGCTTTTCTGAACTACAGAATTTGTTTACTTTTTCTTTTTCTCACATAAGCATAGAAGTTCAGAGTAATTTTAGAAGCAGTGGGCATTAGGTCAGACTAAGTTTGACTCTGTTCCTGAACATTATTCTGTGATCTTGACAAAGACTCTTCATTTCTCTGAGTCCCCTTTTCCTTATTAAGAGAAAATGAAGTGTCAATTATTTAAGATTTTTTAGAAACAATTGGAAAGGTGGAGGTGCCATTACTGGACCAAGGAATGCTACCAGAAAGGCCATTTGATGCTAATGACATAAATATTCTGTTTTAGGTACATCAAGATGGACGTCTACTAGACAATGAATCAAAATATTAAATGACATTGACCAGGAAACAGAAAGCACATGCCAGAAGAAGGAAAAGTTTGGGAAAAGACTATATATGTATGCATATACATATATATATGTATATACATACATATAGATATATACTTATATAGATATATACATATATATATAGTCTTTTCCCAAACTTATATATATATATGCACATATATATGCATATATAAATGGAAGTTTAAAAGTATAGATGCATAAAGTCACAGGATGCATAGAAAGTTCTTACAGAGGGAAATTAGAGAGGAATATACGATGTACATAAGCCTTACAATATCTGGAAGAAAACAAGAGACAGAAGAAAATAGAGAACAATAGGGTGAGAGAGGACCCATGAGTGAGCTGTTTCAGGAAAAAAAAACCAACTTAATTACCACAATCTCCTGTCAAATCCTGTTGAGAGGCTGAATAATCAGATGATTCTAGCCTTATCTGTAACCTCTAACTCTCTGCTTTATGTACTATAGACCCTCATGAAGTGTTATTATTTTAGAACTCAGTCATTCAGAATGTTGGCTCCATCTTCCAAACTGAATAGTTTGACTTAATCACTGACTTAAATTGAAGTCATGACAGACACATAAGAGCTAATTTTCACTGTTGAAACTGATTACCTTACATCACTTGGTATGGTTGCTGAATCAAATATGAAACTTTTAATGGTGGTAATGTCTCCATATTGATCCAAGGAATAGCAGAGATCTAATAAAGAACATGTTACTTGTATGTAATCAGTTTTCTACTTTTATAGCACAATAAGTCTATCGAAAACAAAAGCTGAGTTTAGCTTATATGATTTTTTTTTCATTGTGAATTCATGCTGACTCAATTATGGCTTTAAAGCTGCATTGAAGATCTTCGTAGTATTGTTTTGTCTCCTTTAGTCTAGATACCAATTTCTAAAATTTTCTTTTTCTTTTTTTCTTTCTTTCTATGTTTTATGACAGTCTTGGAGCTTGAACTCAGGGCCTGGCCACTGTTCCTGAATGTTCCTGCCCAAGACTAGGATCTAACACTTGAGCCATAGCTCCACTTTCAGCTTTTGGGCGATTAAAGTAAGAATTTCAGAGACTTTCCTGCCCCTGCTGGCTTCAAACTGCAATCCTCAGATCTCAGCCTCTTGAGTAACTAGGATTACAGGTGTAAGCTACCACCAACTGATCACTTTTTAATCTATAACATTCTTTGTTCCTTTTTGAAATAGAACTAATCAGAATGGAACTTGTTCATTTTTCTTTATTCTTGCATAGTTCTTGTCCCACAAAAATATTCCATCGGCCATGAACAGATAAGCTTACAGGTATAATCCTAGTTGGAGACTGAGATCTGGAGGACTGTAGCTCAAAGTTAGAATGAGCAGAAAAGTCTGTGATATTTCACCTCAAAAATAACCATGAAGGGGCTGGGAAGGTGGCTCAGTGGTAGAGCCTGAGGCCCTGGGTTCGATTCCTCAGCACCACATAAGCAAAAAGAAATAAAGCCAGAAGTGGTGCTGTGGCTCAAGTGGTAGAGTGCTAGCCTTGAGCTGAAGAGCTGAGGGACAGCGCCCAGGCCCAGAGTTCAGGCCCCAGGACCGGACCCCCCAAAAAAATAATAATAATAACCACGAGCCCAAAAATAATAATAATAATAACCACGAAGCTAGCGCTGATGCCTGTAATCCTAGCTACTCAGGAGTCTGAGATCTAAGGATCACGGTTCAAAGCCAGCCCAGGCAGGAAAGTCTGTGAGACTCATCTCCAATAAACCACTAGAAAACCGGAAGTGATGCTGTGGCTCAAGTGGTAGTGCGCTCGCCTTTAGCTGAAGAGGGCAGGGACAGTGCCCAGGCTCAGAGTTCAAGCCCCACGACCGACCAAAATATATATATATATATATTTTATATATTATATATAAACATATATATATGTTTATATATAATATATAATGTGTTTATATATAATATATAAGCATATATATTTATATTTATCACATTTTCTTGATCCATTCATCTACTGAGAGGCTTCTGGGTTGGTTCCATATCTTAGCTATGGTAGATAATGTTGTGATAAATATAGTTGTGCTGGTAGCTTTAGTATGGTCTTGTTTGTGATCAATTGGGTAAATGCCCAAAAGTGGGATTGCTGGGTCATAGGGGAGCTCTATGTGGAGTCTTTTGAGGAACCTCCATACTGCTTTCCCACCAACAATGCAGTATGGTTCCCTTTTAGCCACATCCCCTCCAGCATCTGTTGTTATTAGATTTCATGATTATACCCATTCTAACTGGGGTGAGGTGGAATCACAATGTGGCGTTGATTTGTGTTTCTTTTATGGCTAGAGAAGTTCAGCATGTGTCTATTGGTCCATTCTTATTTCTTCTTCAGAGAACTTTCTCTTTAAGTCTATAGTCCACTATTTACTGGGCATTTGTTTCTTGGAGGATTTATTGTTGGGGATTTAATTTTTTGAGTTCCAGGTATATTTTAGATAGGAGACCCTTGTCCATTGTATGGCTAGTGAAGATCTAATCCCAATTCATGGGTTTTCTATTGATCTTGCTAGTGATGTGCTTTGCCATGCAGAAGCTCTGCAATTTCATACAATCCCATTTGTCCAACTTTTCTTTGATTTGTTGTGTTTCTGGGTCTTTTTTAAGAAAATTTTGGCCTGGGCCAAGGAGCCCTAGAGTTTCTCCTAATCCTTCCTGTAATGTCAGGGTGTCTGCATTGACTTTGAGGTCTTTGATCATTTGGAGTTGATTCTGGTGCAGGGTGATACATGGGGATCTAGCTTTAGTTTTCTACAGGTGACTAACCAATTTTGCCAGCACCATTTACTGAAGAGGCTGTCTTTCTTCCATTCTATATTTTTAGCTTGCTCCCTTTTGAAGATTAGGTGGCTGTATAAGTCTGTGGGTTCATTTCTGGGTCTTAAAATGGAATTCTATGCCTCCATCAGTAAGAATGACAACACCCCATTTGTTAGGATATGGAAAGACTTGGAAAAAATTATATTAAGTGAAGTAAGCCAGGCCTAGAGAAACATAGGTAACATGGTTTTCCTTATATGCAATAACTAGTATATGTCTAGGACAAGCTGAAAAGGTCAAAAGCTATGTACACATGACCATATAAGGTTGTTTGTTTGTCCCTATCTTGTCCCAAGATAGGGGCACAACTTGGTTTTTCTTTCTTGCTATTGTTTCTAATGTATCCCAAAATGTACTATGTGATTTTTTTTGTTTCTTTTGTATATTCTTTGCCCACTGTATAACCCATTTTCAGTGTATTTGCCGTCGGTGTCCTGCATCCTGTATATATATATATTTTTTTTCTAATTTGGGGAGGAGAAGGGAAACAACAAAATGCTGAAACAAGGATACAGTTTGACCCATGGTAACAATTAGATATACAAGACATTATGTTGGAAATGAATTCTACAACTTGTGGGGGGAGAGTAGGGGAGGTGGGGAGAGAAGGGACAGTAGGGGAAAAACAAAGGAGGAGGTAACAATGCTTGATAGGAAATGTACTCATTATCTTTATTTATGTAACTGTAATCCCTCTGTAAACTAATTTTACAATAAAAACACTTAAAAATTATCCACCAAAAAGCAGGGTTGGAAGCATGATTCAAGAGATAAGGAATAAATCTAAATATTTTGAAAGCTGGGTTTTTTTAATTTAGGGGGTATAATTTTCTATGCCTAGGCTTTCCTTATGAGATTGCAATAAATCCAACTGGTTTATTTCCCCTAAGACTTTCATACTTCCATTTAATCAACGGATTTAGATTTAGTAAGAAAATACCTCTGCCTTACTTTATTTTATGGGAGAGGACACCTGTCAGCAATCTCATAAGGCTTGTAAGATGCTGTGCTTTTATTTAATGGAGACAACTAATATATATTTTAGTATAACTGGAGTCCATCATCAGCCAAGTGTCATCCTGCATGTCTATAATTCCAGCAATCAGGAGACTAAGGCAGCAGAACTGTGAGTTCAAGGACAACATGTGCTATATAAGAAGATGCTATCTCACAAAACCAAAGCAAAATAAAATAAAAAATAGATAAATTAATAAAATCCATAATCACAATATATTTTCATTTGTGCCAGTTTTGTTACACTCACATCAAGAGTATATTGCCAATTTCCTTCCAGGTGCTGGTGGCTCATACCTGTAATACTAGCTACTCACAAGGCTAAGAGCGGAGGATCACAGTTCAAAACCAGCGAAGGAAGAAAAGTTCCCATGAGACTCTTACCTCAAACACTAGAAGTAGCGCTGTGGCTCAAGGTAGAGCACTAGCCTTGAACACAAAGAGGTTCAGAGACAGCACCCAAGCCCTAAGTTCTAGCCCCACAACCAACAAAAGAACCTTTAGATAAGGAATATATTATAAATTTCCATTTGCAGGTTAGGAAATCCATAGTATCAGTAAAGGCGGTGTTATCTTAAGAACATAGGTTCTGAAGTCATACATTTTGGATCAGATCTGTTTCTATCATCTTGTGCATCGGCTAAGACAGGTCAACTCATTGCAGTACATGCCTCCACCTCCTCATGGAGAATAAATATGGATCTCAGCAACACAAATCCTATAGAATTGTTAAAAGAATTGAATAAAACTAGCTGCATAAATATCCTTGCCTAGAGCCTGAGACACAGTAAGAGCTCAATTAATGGCATCTGTTGATAAATTTATTCATTTTGCTCCCTCCAGGGTTTTCTTCTTTGTAACAATTTCATCAATCTATATACGAAATGCAGTGGTTCTGAAACATTGTTTCATCACTTATATTCCCTATGATAGACATCAGTGGAAAAGACAAGGCATTTATACTATTGAGACCTTATACACACATATTATTTGTATATGCATATGTTTCTATCCCTGTATTCTTTCAACTTTCCCACATAACTTCATTCTTTCTCAATTTTTCTCCTCCATATGCTCCCTAGGCTCTACTCTAAATTACATTGCCATGACTTGAATTCAGAAGTCAGTAATCCAGAGTGGTATACTTGCTTGGTATACTCTGGTCAAATGCCAACTGCATACTAGCTGACCACTTTTTTCCTGGTACTAAGAACATAGAAATTAACTTTTGGCATCCTTATTCTTTTCTGGTAGTAGCTTATTAATTTGTATGATTTTCCCTAAATTTCTGATATAACTCAATTTAATCCTCTGTATATCTGGTGCCTCCATTCAGTGGAATTGTCTTTGAAAGAATATTGTGCACTCAATAGCTTTTATTTTCCTATAATGCTAATCAATTCTATTGTGTGATACTTTATAATTTATTGCTATTATTTTGCTACAATGAGAGAAATTTGCAAACACTCAACAAAGAAACATATGAGAGGAAATTTCTGTCATACACTTAAAATTCCAGTTCAGTGAACCCCAAACAGGACAAACCCTAGGAAAATCATGCTCATATATTACGGACAAGTTGAAGAAAACCAAAAATTAGAAAAACAATCTTGAAAGTATCCAGAGGCAAATAAAACATTGTTTTATCCTCCAGCTTCTCCTCTGCCATCTTCACAAATAAAACATTGCATACAAAAAAATGATGATAGAATAAAACTGTCATTTTCTCATTAGAAATCAGGACTAGAAAACAGTAGAAACAACATCTCTAAAGTATTAGAAGCAAACAAACCAAAAATCAAACAAACAAACACAAACAGCCACCAGAAAAGTGAAGAAATCTATTGCAAGCCAGGTGTAGTAGTGCATCACTGTAATCCCAGAGCTAGGGAGTAGCTAAGGCAGAAGGATCTCTAATTTGAATACAGCCTGGGACACATAACAAGATCTTGTCTCAAAAAATAAATTAACTAAAATATAAAATAGAATAGAATTAAATGCTAAGCAATATTTTGTTGTTGTTGCTGTTGTTATCACCCTCAGCCTTGCTCTCAGGGCCTGAGTACTATCCCTGGGCTCTTTTGCTCAAAGTTAGCACTCTACTACTGGAGCCACAGCTCCAATTCTGGCTCTTTTGATAACGAACTGGAGGTAGAGTCTCAGATTTTCCTGTCTAGGCTGGCTTTGAACTGTGATTCTCAGATCTTAGCCTCTTGAATAGCTGGGACTACAAGTGTAAGCTGCCAGTGCCTGGCCAAAGCAAAACTTTTATAGCAATGAAAATATTCTTCCTTATTGAAAGAAAAATAAAAACATTTTCAGGTAAAGAAGAACTACAAGAACCTATCACTAGCAGAACTAGCCTGAAGGAAATGTCAAAGATTGTTAACTGAAGAGATATAACATTAAAGGAAAATATAGAACTTTAGTAATGAAGCAAGAACATTAGAAATGACAAATACTCTGATAAATCAATTTTTAAAAAAAATTTGAGATCAAGGTTTTGTTATGTTGTCTATGCTACTCTCAAACTCTTCGTCTCAAGGGATCTTCCTAACCTTGACATTCCAAACCTGGGACTACCAGCAAGCTCCACTATACCAGAATTGTGTTATTCTTAAAAGAAAGAAAGAAAGAAAAACATCATATAGGGGAAGGACTTAATACATAGATGTATCATTTATGAAAACTATAATATAAAGTCAAAAATAGATACCAAATATCATTGGAAGATTTCTACATTTTAATGCAATGATAACATATTAACTGCAAGTAGACAAGAAAGTTAGGCATTATTTTATTTTATATATTTTCTGTATGTTTTATGTGTTGTTTTATATGAATATAAAACAATCCCCTAAGCAACAACTAATACTTGGCATAAAATAATAAAATAATGTAATCATATACCTAATGGATAAATTAAAATGATATTCTATAAATATTCAAGCTGTCTAAGTGATGACAAAATAAGGAACAGGAAAATAAAACAAAAATTACAGCTAGGCACTGGTGGCTCACACCTGTAATCTTAGCTACTCAAGAGGCTGAGATTGGAGGATCACGGTTCAAAGCCAGCTCAGGCAGGAAAGTCCATGAGACTCTTATTTCCAATAAACTACTGAGAAAAAGCCAGAGGTGGCACTGTAGAGAGCTAGCCTTAAGCACAAATAAGCTCAGAGACAGCACCAGGTCTTGAGTTTAAGCCCTAAGATAGGCAAAGCTAGGGGGGGAGGAAGAAGGAAGGCAGGAAGGAAGGCAGGAAGGAAGGAAGGAAGGAAGGAAGGAAGGAAGGAAGGAAGGAAGGAAGGAAGGAAGGAAAGGAAGGAAGGAAGGAAGGAAGGAAGGAAGGAAGGAAGGAAGGAAGGAAAGAAGGAAGGAAGAAAGGAAGGAAGGAAGGAAGGAAGGAAGAAAGGAAGGAAGGAAGGGTTAGAGGAAGCTAATATAAAAACAGTATCTTAGAGTTAAGGGTAAACATATCAATAATTGTTCTGTATCTAGTGCTCTAAATATGCTAATGAAAAGACAAAGATTGTCAGATTCAATTAAAAATAAAATTATATGCTGGGCACCTGTGGCTTACACCTGTAATCCTAGCTACTAAGAATGCTGAGATCTGAGGACTGTAGTTTAAAACCAGCATAGGCAGGAAAGCCCATGAGACTCTTTTATCTCCAATTAAATATATATATGTGTATATATATATATATATATATATATATATATATGCTGGCAGTAGAAGTATGGCTGAAGTGGTCAAGCAGTAGCAAGGACAGAGCCCAGGCCCTGAGTTCAAGCCCCAGGACCAGTACACACACACACACACACACACACACACACACACACACACACACACAATTATATTCTCAAATAATATATAGTGTATTATCTCCAAAACTTGTTTTAACTATTATTATAAACTGTCTTAAATGGTTATAAGAAAATATTCTGCAAAGAGGGTATGGGAAGGGATGGGAAGGGGAAACAAAGGATGAGGCAACAATGCTTGATAAGAAATGTTCTCTTTATCTTGTCCATGTAATTGTAACCCCTCTGTACAGTATTTTCACAATAAAAAAAGAAAATACTATGCAAAGAATAATCTGTGAGCTAGGGGTCACATGATAAAATGTAAATAGCAGAATATGAAAAATTTCCAAGCCTAGAGAAGTACAGGGCTGGGAATGTGGTTCAGTGGTAGAGTGCTTGCCTAGCATGCATGAAGCCCTGGGGTTGATTCCTCAGTACCACATAAACAGAAAAAACAGTAAGTGGCACTGTGGCTCAGGGGTAGAGTGCTATCCCTGAGCAAAAGAAGCTCAAGGATAGTGTCCAGGCCCTGAGTTCAAGCCCCATGTCTGGGGGAAAAAAAAGAAAAAAAATGCAGTCACACAATGCGAAGATAGTTAATTCTCTAAGAAGATATAATGAACGTAAACATATATGCACCTAGACCCCCAGAGCTCAGAATGCATGAAATAAACACTGATGGAACCAAGAGAAAATAGACAAGTCTACAATTACACTTGAGATTTAAATGTCCCTGTCACACTTCATATATCACCTATATAGCTCAAGTAAAATCAGACAGTCCAGGCTGGAGACAGAAGGCCAGAGAAACACTGTCAAAGAACTTGATGTAATCATCTTTGTGGAATATTCAAGGGCATTTGGTATATTACTTGGATATACCATATTCTGGAGTATTTGGAAATTAACATACATTTAACTGTCCTGACCATCTCTTTGGTATGTTTTATGCACATGACATTGGATAGGCTGAGCTTGATTGCTCGAACAAGGCCACCAAAGACTGAGTGACTAATATAAGACTAAATCATCAGCTTCAAGTATGCTTCTGTGTAACCAAAACATAATAGCTATCCATTTCACAAGTCCAAATTAGCATGAAATGTATTTTTAAAATTCTAAAAGTCATGGAACTCTTTTAAGCAAATATGATCAACAAAGGTAAGTATTATCCATTCATTAAACATGCCCTTTCCAGAAGGAAATTCTATTTCCATAATGCAAGTTACTTCGGACAGTTGAAGGTAATTACAATCTTGGCATTCAAAACTATCTCTCAATCTATGGTTCCCACTGAAACAATTTTATTACAGTCATCTAGACCATGATTACTACTTTTTCTGACCACCATGATCTTCCACTATAAACACTCTTCCACCAATTCTTTCCCATTTCATATCTCAGATCAATATTAACGCAGTACCCTTTTTTGATTAATAACAAAAGGAGCTTAGGATGTGTTTGATCATCTTCAGCTTCCTGGTGCTTGTCAAATACTCTTGTTTTTACAAGAAGTGGTTTTCTTGTAGGGCAAGAGACTGTGCCTGCATAATTTTTCATCAAGGCAATAATGTAGGATCCTAAACCACGAGCATTCTTTGCAAGTCCCTTAAGTGTGGTGTAATTTGGAACAAGCAATCCATTTCAAATTCAGAAAATTAAAGGGGAAATAGCCAAGCATGAGTTACAAGAACAGGCCTGACTCCCACACCTGCAATTTCAACCAAATGACATAAAATGCCAAGCCATTATTCTTCCAATTTAGTTTCCTCAGCTTTCATGTTCAAAACCAAATTTATTCTCAAAGTAATCAAATCAGATAAGGACTGTGGAGGAGAGGACAGCAAGCTACGGGGTGGTGGGGAGGGCGGAGGGCATGCTAATGATGCAGTCAGAGGAAATGGTTGGAAGGTTCTGGTGTTTCAAGATTCAGGTTATTTTATGGAGCATATTTTAAAATGGCTTTTCCAGGTTCGTTTAATTGGAGTATCAGAAATCCTTTCATCTGTTTTGACAATTGTAATGATGATGTGCAGCCTGTGCTGTGTTTATATTGTTAGAGACTGAAACATCCATATTGATGCTCCAGCTACAGCAAATTTAAAAGGACAGGAGCAGCTAAAGGCCGATTAGCCATGGAGAACATTAGCTCCGATTCTTCTTATACAGAGCCAGACGTTACGTCAAGCATGACAAGCCACTCTAGCATAAAAGTATTAGCAGCTTCCAAGTCTCAGGCTTACCCTTAAGTTATTTCATTAAAATCCAAAATCATGTTGACCTAATTTTTGGACAGGTTTTGAAGAGAGCAACGATTGCTTCTTTTACCCTCCCTGCCCTTCCCTCCCCCTCCACCCTGCAGTAACGCTGGGGAGCCTGCCAGGTTCAAGTCATTCCAGAGAGCCAATCAACCCTGGGCTTTGAATCAAGGTAGAAGCTCTGGCTTTAAATGCTTTCTCTCCTCATCTCCCAACATGCTAGCTGAGACTCTTCATTGGCATGAGAACTTTCCATCGCGGTAACTCTTAATGTCCTTGGGGAGAAGAGAGCTACTCAGCATTCAGCAGAGAAGCCGGAACCGCCTGGGTCGGCCTCATTATGTAGGCCATATGCAATAAGCCACGGTACCTAACAGCTGCTGGTGGTAGGATTAAGGGAAAATATTTAATTTGATGCCGGAGCACGTGTGCATGATTTCAGCTGTAGCTCTTACCTGCTCCCTAGGGTATGTGTGTTAGCTATATATGTAGTCTAACGAAGAAATCATTTAATTGTGTCAACACAATGTTAAGATGTTTGTTTAAAGTAAAAATTAGTTTTTTGCAGCATCAATTGATTAGTTGACAGGCTATTTGACTGTCACAGAGGCTACTGGATACAAAGGGGAAAAATTGGCTTGGTTAATGCGAGCACAAGGGAACAACTCCTTTGAGAACAGGGGAAATACATGCAATGTAAATTCGGATTAGTCTTTGTGTTCTGTAAATCAATAAAACAACAGAGAAGTGTGGAGAATAGGCTAGATCATCTATCAAACTGGTTTTTATTGTGTTTCTATTTCTATCCCTAGTAAACATGCGCCTTCAGTTTCCCGTGAATAAAAGCATTTGACAAAGGAATAAAAATGGACTGGAGTTCACTGTAGATGCAGTGCCAATGACAAAACAGAGGGGGCGGGGGGAGGTGGCAAGGAAAGATGAGAATCCGAAAGGCTGCTTCCTGAAATCTGGAAGCTAGATCATTGTGAAATTCTCAGGTGACAGGTGGAGAAAGTGAAGATAGATTTTGGATATCTACTGCAATGAAGACTCTGCCTTATGCAGAATACTAATCAAGCTTTTGTGTTGTTTTGTTTTGTCTAAAATAAAGGCAACCACATTGTCTTAACAGGCTTTAAAAGAAATAAAGGCATATGCATGCACACACACAAAAGAAATCAGTTAGAAAAAGGCAAGACTTTCCACCACTAATAGCTTTCAATCACAAAGAAAATCACTTAGGTGCTGAAATAAGAAAACACTAATTTTGTAGCCCAGTGAAAGGCCTTCTCTCTTTAAACTGTCCTCCTTGTGTTCTTGAAGCTGTTTTTAGAAGCAAGTATTTCACCTGATTGCTTTAATTGAGGGAGATCCTTTTATCTGCAGTGACAGTTTGCATTGTCATTGTGTCCTACCTTTTGGTGCATACACAATCCCATCGCCCACCCTAGTCTGCTAAGGTGCACTGAGATACTGCCGAGAAAGAGACAGGGAGGGAAAATAAATGCAGGTTTCAGAACCAAGCTGCAGCACCTTGTACTGCAGTAGTGGATGCAAGCGAGAGAGGGAAAGCGGTACAAATCTTCCTTCGGAGTGTTTGAAAGATGGGGGTGTCTATGTGGTATTATCTTCCCAGGTGCCCCAGATGGCACAGTGTACTTCTAATGGAAAACCATTCATCTGGCCCTGGGACTGTACGTGTCGTACATCACGATGGTTCATGGAGGAAACGAGCTCAGACAGCTTAAACAGAAGGCGCAGAGCGTGCGGTTGTGAAGGGATAATGGAAGAGAGGCTCAAAAGGGCAGGAGAATGAGTCAGAGCAGGAGAAAGGAAGAAGGCTGATATTTCTATGTAATTCCCCAGGATCCACTCCTTCTTGGGTTGGCAATGAAAAACAACAACAATTCAATTTGAAGGTGGCTCAGGGTAAATGAACCAGGGAATTGAGCTGCCAAAATCTAATTAGGGACCCACCCCCCAAAATTACTACTACCTGCCCAGCAGAAAAGTCAAATGGCTACAGCAGCCAAAAGAGTTAAGGGAAGTTGGCAGAAGAAATAGTCCAGAAGGAGAAGGTTTGCAAACCATCCAAATCCTATCTCTAAAACTCTTAGAAAGAAGTGATTTTTTTAAAATGCTAAAACCATAAGCACAGAAATTTGTAAAGCAAATAAAAAGGGCAAGGTAGGAGGTCCTGAGATCTCACAGTCTGGAAGCTTCTCCACCCACTCTGGGGAAAGGTAAAACTCTCTTCTTTCTGTGAACAGTAGTTCCTAAAATAAAAGCTTCTTGGAAACAGGTCTCATCTACCCTCCTGCACTGACAAAGCAAACTCCCAGCCCCAGAGACCAGCTGTTCCATGCTACTGAACACTACAGCAGGGTTGAAGGATGGAGGTGCTGGGCATTGTAACCACTTTTTTCTTAGCATTCCAGTTTTCCATTCAACCTTGTGATGTTTGTTTATTCAAATTGAAACCTGTCTTGGGGGACAAACATGGCAGGATCTCTGAACATGGTCTATGGAAAATGGAATTGATCTGAAATAAAGACATCCAATATCTGCCTGATGCTAATTTATGTAACTTTGAACAGCTTCATAAAGGGTCATTTTAAACCCATTTGTGAAGTAAGGAATTGTGTTAGACACTCTTTAAGAGCTACTTGATTTCTTAAATCTGAAGACCCCACTCAAAGCACATTTTTGGAGTGTTTTCTCAATGAAAACCAGACCTGTTTGGTACAAAAGATATGGAGTTAACCCTTAAACAATGAAACACTCAGCAGCAGCTGTCACCTTTGAAATTGATTTTCTAGTTCTTACTTCAAGCCCTCATTCACATACAGCAAATCAAAATTTACATAAAAGGCATATTGTGCATTCATTTACTGTATGATTATCACTACTGCAACTGCCGATTTCTCCCCAAAGCCTTGTAACTAGAGTTGCCTACATTTCATGCCAATCCCCGGGGGCAGAAGAAAGCCAATAAATCCAAAGGAAGTAAGTGAAATGGAATATGTTACCCTTTTCTGCTTTTGCCAGGAACATAAAATTTATGTTTCAAGATGTCAATTAAATGAGCAGCTACAGTTTCCCCAGTGGACAAAGGACAATCTCAAACTGTATGTCAACCTGGGAATCAAACACATTATCCAAAATCTAAACTTAGCTAATTGTGGCATACTAGAATAGAAAAAAATAAATAAATGAAAACACAATCAAACTGTGTCTTTGTAAGGACTGTCATATTATGATAATCTCATGTTAGATGACTTTCTAGGGCCACCAGTGTAGGAAGAACTCACAGGAAACAAATTTAATATATTACCAAGGTGAGTCACGCAAACATAATCAGAGAAATTTTATTGGGAAAAGATCTGATTCATACCCCCCCCAACAAATGCAAATGCTTGAAGTGCATTAGATGAATAGTTAAGACTTTTTCTCATACAGGATATGAGCTGCTGATACTTTGCATGATGAAAATGTGAATTTTGTTTATAAAGGGTTATTTTTTATTTGTTTGTTTCTTCCTAACTGAACTCAGCCAGAGAGGATTTGAGAGTCAATAGTCCTTCAATAAAGCTAGAATGATCTAAAACAGTAACTGACACACACCATCGTCACCCTTCCTATTATTAGCTAATAAGTCAGTCTTCCCTTCATGTAATTCTTGCAGCTAATAAAGTGGCTCATTTAGTTGTCACCAGAACAACCTAAGTGAAAAAGACTAGATTTAAAGAGCCAGGGCAGCAGCAAGGGCAAGACTTGGGAACACAGCTTGAATCACCCTGCCAGAGAGCAGCAGATCCATTATAGATGCTCTGAGCATGGCTTCTGATTTGTAGGTTTACTTTGTAATTAATTCATACAGAATTTTTGTAGAGAAAAGGTAAATAAGAAAAGCTCTCTTACATTCACTTCACTAGGTACTCATTAGCAGACCTTCAAGACCAAAGCAAATTTTCTAATTTTTCTGCCCTTCTTTTCCTTTTCATTCCTTAACTCCCTTTAAATGCAACAAATGATTCTAGAACAGTGTCTACATCAATCCTCACACATAGCTTTTTTAAATTGGAAGTCACTTGAAGTTGCAATTATTTGTAAATCCTCATAATTGATTATATCAACCACTCAAAGGTTGATGACTAGAAAGGCATTGCTCACTTAGAAATTGGTCACCCAATCCAATTAGCTTAATCATTTGACCTTAACCAGCATAATTCAGTTATTTGAATCATGAAGCAGACAGATTGGATTCAGTATTTTCAAATTGATCTTTTTTTTTCTTTTTGATGAACTTTTATGGTGACATCAATAACAAATGTGATGCAAAAATGGATAAACTGGCAACTTACTAAAGAATTCCCCTCATTTAGGATGACCAAATATTACTCTGGGTAATAAATTCAATTGAGAAATTTGTTAAGCATTTCTAAGTTCCAGAAACTATATGCCACACTGAAGAAGGACACAAAGATGACTCAGATCATGTTCCTGACCTCCAGTGTCCCATCTTAAGAAAAAGACAAAATAAACAGGTATGCCTGTTTGTTGAGCAAAGCACAAGATAATGTTAAGTAAGGTGGCAAAGTACAAAAATGAGAAAAGCTAACTCTAAGAGAAGAAAGGCAAAGAAGGCTGTGGCTGGGCCTTGGAGGGTAATAAAAATAATTAGGGGCAGCAAAATGAGATGCCTTCAGGGCCTAGCCATGTGACTGAAACATGAGAAGCGCAGGAGAGGGAGAGCCTGAGGCAAAAACTGTGCCATCAGTGCCCCACATAAAGGATTTGCAAGTCAATTGTAAAACTTGTTTCTTGGCAAACTAAATTATACCTATGGGCATGATTTGGCCTTTCTTAGTCGTATGCACTTCATTTAGTTAGAAACAGAATGATCAGGAATGCACTGCCTATTGAGTAAGCAGAGAAAGCCCAGTGCTGGGGACAGGTTATTCCTTGGCTGTCATACTCTTTATCTCAGACCACTTTCGATCTTAATTCTGTAACCTCTGGAGCTCAGACCAAAGGTTTTCAGAAGAATTAAGCCCCACCCACTGGAGCCTTCTTCCTATTAATTCTGGCCTTGTTCCTCTACTCAAATTCCTCAAAGTATCCCAGACTTTGGAACAAAATTCCTAATGTATTCTCCCCTTGTTCTAAGGTCAGATCAAAAAATTATTTTTCTGCATCAATGTCCTGAAGTGTTTCTCCTAAATTTCTGTTTTATTGATTATAGCTTTGTGGTATATTTTGAAGTCCAGTATTTTAACACCTCCAACTTTGCTTGCGATTGCATAGGCTATCTGGAGTCTCTCATAGTTCCATAGAAATTTTAGAGGTTTTTTTTTTTTTTTTCTATTTGTGGTAAGACTTCATTGGATCTGTGGTGACTTTGGGTAGAATGGCATTTTAACAATATTAATTCTTTCAACCTATGAACATGAGAAGTCTTTATTTGTGCATGTATTTTTCTGATCTCTCTCATCAATGTTCTAGAATTTTCATTGTAAAGGTGATTTACTTCCTGGGTTAAAACTTATTCAATTTAAAGCTATTAGGAAAAAGATTGCTTTATTTCTGCTCAGCAACTTCATTATTGATGGATAAAAAAAGTATTACTACTTTCTGTATCCTGCAACTTCATTGAACTTGTTTATCAATTACAGCATTGATGGAGTCTTTAGGTTTTTCTAAACAAAAATGCATGTCACTTGCAAGCAAGGGGTAATTTGACTTCCTCTCTTCCTATTTGGATATACCATACTTCTTCATCTTGTGTTATTGTTTTGGCAAAGACTTGCAATACTATGTCAAAAAGGAATGGTTAAAATGGACATCCTTGTCTTGTTCTTTGCCTCAGAGTAAACAATTTCAGCTTTTCCCAATTCAAGATAATGTTGACTGCTGATTTGTCCTGTCTAGGTTTTATTATGTTAAGATTTGCTCCTTCTTTACATAATTTGTTTTTTGTTATGAGGGATTTGATTTTTAGTAAGTGATTTTTATGCAACTCTTATGGGGATCATTTATGTCTTTCATTCAGTTAATGTGATATATTTATTGATTTGTGTATATTGAAACATCCTTTTTCCTCAGGATAAATCCTACTTGATGCTGCTGTACAATTGTTAGGTTGTTGGATTAACTTTGCTAGTATTTTGGGGGAGAATTTTTGCATCTATATTCATCAGAGATTGTGTGTCTGTGTGTGTGTGTGTGAAAATACAATACAGAGGGGTTACAATACTGGCCTACAAGCCTTCTTTTTATATTTGTGTCTTTATGTGACTTTAGGGTCAGGGTAATACTGGAATTGTGGGATGAGCTTATAAAGGTTTCTTCACTTCTAACAACAGAATTTTTTTCTTACAGTTATGGAGACCAGAAATCCAAATTCAGAGGGTCAGTAGGTCCACAATCCTTCAGATGGTTATTAAAGAGGATCCTTATGGCTTCTGGCATCTACAAATATTCCTGACTTGTGGCAACAAAGTTCCAATATCTTTCTCTCTTTTCATACAGCCTTCATCCTGAAATCTCTGTGTCTTCTCCATATTCTCTTATTAAAGCATACCATGCTTGAGCGTATGGCTCAAGTTGATTACAATCTCAAGAACCTAACAATTCTGCCAGCAGGGATAATATTTTGAAATAAAGTCACATTTATAGGCACTAGGAATTAGGATTTGGACATCTTTGGGGACACTACTATTCACCTACTACATTTAGATTTATTAAGAGCTTTCTTCTGGAGTTAAATTGACAATGTAGAATTCGCTTCTCCAATTCAATATTAGTGTTTCCTTGGCTAAATTGTTTATTTACCACCTGTAAATGAATTGATGGGTATTTTATGAAGCAATTATAAAAATTACATGAATCAACTTATATAAAATAGAAGCACTTCAAAGCTCTGGATCCACAGAGATACCACTCTTGGTCAGAATACAGTAAAGACACTTGCACTTCCATGTTCATTGCCACACAATTCACAATATCTAAGTTATGGAACCAGCCCAGATGTCCTAAAATGAATGAATGGATCCAGAAAATGTGGTAAATATATACAATGGAATTTTACTCATCTATTAGAAAGAATAATATTATGTTATTTGCAGGGAAATGGATGGACTTAGAAAAAGCTATGTTAAGTAAGGCTCAGAGAGAAAAATGGTACATGTTTTCTCCCATATATAGAAGCTAGATCTAAAATAAAAACATCCTTTATAATACATACAGGATAGTATGCACCCCATATGCAACCAAACTGACTAAAGGATAGTGTAGTTGAGAGGAATCCAAAGGTATACCTCCTCTGAACAATAATGAACTGTTTAACAAAATGGATACCAGAAGTAGAAACATGATTTTTTTAGGGAGGGAGGACACAAATGGTGGGAGGAGTGGTGAGCAAATGCAGTCATTATATTATTATATTCAATGTACATTGTATAAAATATGAGCTATGTAACTTGAGGGTAAAGATAGGAGAGAGAATACTTTATGTGGAAAAATTAAGGTAAAAGTGACCTTGATTAAGAAGCATTGAAGTCATAACCTGATTTATAGACTTGTAACCTCTTTATATGTAGTATAGTATAATAATTTTTTAAATAAAATCCTCCACACTAAGTTCTCAGCAAATGTTTGCTCTTACTATATTTATATTCTTATCTGGCTTTCCAGAGGTACAGACATAGTACCTGTATTGCTTTCTTGTATGTATGTATGTAAGTATGTATGTTGTATTTAGAAAGTTGCTTTATCCAAGAATGACTATTGCTAGTCATACATCAATGTAAAACATATCACAATAGTGATGTAGTTAATTATCATGTTAAGTTACTTCATTCTTAGTTTCAAAAACCTTTAGTAGTCATATAAACTGTCCATTTATAGAATTTTAGTGGAAGAAATATGATTTTACATTTTTGAGATTTGAAGATATTGCTTTAACATTTTGGAAGACAGTGATGTGAAAGTCTCATTCAAAATTCATTTTAAATTCATTTAAATAATTGCCTAAAATATTTGTCTTTTACTTAAAAACATACTTGTCAAAGGCACATAGAAGCTGGGTGTGGTGATAGGCATCTATCTGTAATCCAAGCCCTCTGAAAGCTGAAGCCGTAGAACCCTGAGTCTGAGGCTGGTCTGAAATACATAGTGAGACCCTGTGCCAATAAAAAGAAGAAAGTCACAGAAAGACAAGGCAGAAGCTACTATTGGCTATACTTACTGAAGCCTGATGTTGCATTTTTTATTCCAACCACCAATTTAATATTGGTGAAATTCCTTTCATAAATTTTTAATTTCCCTGATGTCAATCAGTTGTATTGGAAAACTAATTAGAAGATAGCATTGATGTATTTTTTCGTTTCTCATTCTTTTCTATTGAGATTACACAATAATATGCAGTTATAAGAACAATAGAAATCCCTTACACTTTTCCTAGATTCTTCTAGTTATAGAAGCTAGGAAACTCTAGTCCAATATGATAATGTGTAGATTCTAATGAGCACCAGAAAAGTAAGGAAAGATACATGTATATTTTTTGAGGTGCTTAGGAATTGAATTTAGGCCTTCTGCATGGTAGGTAAATATTCTACTGTTGAACTATAATTCAGCCCCAATACTTGTGTACAGTTAGCAAAAGTGTGAACCAAATATAATATATATATATAATAAATACATAATATGGATATAAAATATAAATGAATGAAAACATAAACAAATAAAATCCTTATGTCCAATATTTCTTCTACACCACAAATTCCTTTCAAAAGTGTTAATTTCTTACTATTTCTTAGCATATTGCTCTAACAAAAAATGGCATGTTAAGCGTGATTTTTTTCAAATATCTCCTGGCTAATAAACTACTGACAGACACTTTTCACAGATGATCACCAAGACAATACGTCTGTCTCTTTGTAACAGAAAATAATTTAACATATTTAAATTATACAACAATTAAGTATTTATTATAATATAAGATAAACAGTGAACTTTGCTACAAAATATCTTCATGGTAATGTTCCATCTCATTAATGAGGGAGATGAAAGATTTGAAGTTTTAACTTCTCAAGGCAGCATTCATCAATCTAAGAGACATGAAAAGTGCATGACAGAAAGCTAAGTAGTTTGGAGGTTCACATATTGAGGTCAATGGAGTTTGTGCCTTGGATCCTAAATTACAGTGCCAGTGCACTTCCAAAGCACATGTTACATGATTTGAAACTAACTCCATAACCATTAGTTACTTACCTACAGTGATGAAAAACTGGGGGACAGGATAAAAGACTGGGAGACAAAAGACTGTAGGAGAAGTTAGTGTGTCCAGAAGTCTTATCCTCCCCTATGTTACCCATAGGTGAGTGGGCTCTTAGGTCAAGTGAAGAGTATTTCAAAAGAATTCCTCAGAGCACTTTGCATGGGTCTCTTGGGCTCTGAGGTAGGTACCTGGAAACTAGCATTTTCAGTAGATTCTGCTGTCAATATAACAACAGCTTCTTTGAGGTGGTCTGAATGACATAAATTGTCATCGTCATTCAGAAGTGGGTGAATTTTCCATGGGTCAACACAACTCATCTTAAGATACCCATTCTGAGGAGGATGATAACAACAAAAAATAGAACAGATGGTTAAGGAAAACAGCAAAGGAGACAGGAATCAGTGGCTCATGCCTGTAATCCTAGTTATTTAGGGAGCTGACATCTGAGGATTACGATACCAAGCCAACCAGAGCACACAAATCCATGAGACTCTTATCTCCAATTAGCCAGAAAATAGCAAGAAGAAAAGGGGTGGCTCAAGCGGTAGAGATCAAGCCATGAGCAGAAATAGTTAAACAAGAATATGAGGTTCTAATCCCAATGTAACCACAAAAAAAGAAAGAAAGAAAGAAAGAGAAAGAAAGAAAGAAAGAAGGAAGGAAAGAAAGAAAGAAAGAAAATAAAAGGAGAAAAAAACAATTATGGAAGCTTATGAAGTATGAAGGGAGATACCCATATAGGATGATGATTTGTAATTTTATATTTACTGGGTTGGACATTTGTTAACTAGCTGTGCAGTTCCCAGAGACATGTAGAGAATTGCTCTGCTCAGGTTTTATTCCTGGAGCAAAGAGAAACAAGCAAAGTAAGTAGGTTTGCAAAGTCAGTGATGACAGTGGATTCTATTCACCCAATGTGTTGATCAATCTCAAGCAGTGAATTGTACAACCATATTAGTGCCTGGTTTCTTGAAGTTAAACCAGACCTAGGCATATAGTGGCTACTCAGTAAATGTTTACTGTTTGAGAACTATAAAACCTCTAATGAGCTTTCCTTATTCATTTTGTGTGCTGCTGGCAGAGCCTCCAACCCCAACTTTTATTGAATACACTGGATCACGGCACTTCTGTCCTTTATGGCTTATTTTCCATTGGAGAAAGCTTGTTTCCTCAGCACAGACCAAATAATGAGGACCATAAAGCTTGCTCTTTTTAAAGCATTTATAGTAAAATAATTTAGTTCTCTGCATTTGTACATTTCCCCACACAGAACCAAGTTTTCTTTGGTAGGTTGTTCAACTAAATAATGGTGTAATGAATAATGAATAACAGCAATCTACTGCATACAAGTAGATTTTCCAAGACAGTTGCATATGGTCGAAAAGTGTTTCAGAACGAGTAGGCCTGGGGAATATTCAGAGTGTTTAATAATGCAAGAGCAGAGAGATTGAAACTTTCTTTTGATTCAGTGCTGTTGGGAAGCTGGTATGGGGCTGGACAAAGAATGAATATGAACCTTAAAAGAATGAGAAAGTCTCACAGTGTAACTATAACTTAATCTTTTGCTGGAGCCAAATGAAAATAATTCTCATTTAATTCGCATTTTTCCTTCAGGACTCAGTTTCAGCCTATCTTCTTCTTAGTGGACCTCACAGGCCCTACTGTTCCCCTTTATAATACAGCGGCCCTGCTTTGAGCAGGCTACTTTGTCTAAAATTGTTGTTTCTTGTTCATCCATTAAGAGTACTGTTTCCTTTACTACTTGTGTTCGTTTGGAAAGACATGTTATTTCTCCATAAGAACTTAGTACCCTTTGATTTGAATAAGCATACTACTGGTTTGTTGGATTTTCTTACAAATCTTATTATTTGATGGAAGTTTTGAGGGGATTGACTCCTTATATTGGCATAGGGCAATGCTAAAGATACAAAAAGAAAAAAATAGAGGACTCTCTTGGTCCATGTATAAACAATGAAGTTGCAAGCCAGAGGTGTGGCTAGAGGATTAAACTTGTCAGTAGCTAACTAGAACCTGCCAGCAAATTTCTGCACATACAACATACATAAAACAAGCTGGACAGTCTTATTAATGCCTACCTAGCCACTGTAACAGGGATGCTGACAATTAAGAGAAATTTGTAGAAAACTGTGTAATAGATGAAATAAACAAAATATTCAATATTTAAGTTCATTCTTGGCTTCTGTAATTTACTGCAATCAATCATTGCCTTTATATATAATATAAATGAATATATAAATGATCAAAGAGATAAAAAGATTTGAAATTATCGGGTTCAAGAAGTTTAAAAGTTGTTAACATGATGATAGAATTGTTGTCCTATTTTGATTAAAATAATTTCTCTGAAATAGACATTTCCCATGAAAACTGTATGGCTAACTCCATATCCATACCTGGCATACCAAAAGCAATTTAATTTCATCCCACAATGTTTTTTACTTTGCAAATCAAAATTATAGAAGAGATTCTGTGAAATATTTTTTAGTTTAATTAGTTAGGTGTAATACAAATACCTTTGGACCAAGTCTGTGTTTCTTTATAGATCTGTAAAGGCCAAGTTGAGTACGTGTTTCACAAAAGGGTCTTTCTAATTGT
This sequence comes from Dipodomys ordii, assembly GCF_000151885.1. Classification (NCBI taxonomy): domain Eukaryota; kingdom Metazoa; phylum Chordata; class Mammalia; order Rodentia; family Heteromyidae; genus Dipodomys; species Dipodomys ordii. Next base: position 3,705,693 of record NW_012267300.1, read on the forward strand.
TGTGGACTGAATACAGAATAGGAGGGAGAAGAAATTTCAAATTGCTTGATGTAACCTCTCTGGGTTTGCTCCTGCATTAACTTACCTTGTGAAATCAACAACAACAGAAAAGATCCTCTATTCTTAAATCAAACAAAGAAACAGATGTGTTCAGCCTTCATACTTTTTTTTAAATCTTTGCCATTTGGCACCAGATGACATTCTTTCTTCAATATAGAAAGAAAACAGGTTGCTTTAGTAATTAACAATCTTCCAATTCTTTTTTCTTCCTTCAGTATTCTCTAAATCACATGTGTTGTTTCTGTGGACAAATTGCTAGAGACAAAAACCACCAAAGAATAAAAGACTACAGTAAAAATAAACTAATATCCTTTGACCTCATCTACTAGAAACATATTGGGTTTTTTGTTTTTTTATGTAGAAACCAAAATCATTACTGGTTGAGAACCTGAGAACATGCTTTCGAGGTAAAGGTTGTAAGCATTTGGAGATCATAAATATTTAAATAAAGCATCATCGCTTGTATATGTAACTCTTTTTGAAGGTGGAGATACTCTTTAAAGAAAGCAATTTCTAAATAACTCCATTTGAAATTATGGTCTTACTGTTCCAGTAGGAATTGTTTTATGTTTTTTTTAATGTACACATTGCTATGTTGTGATTTTCTAAGTAGTTCTTATCTTTCTTTTGAGACAGGGAGAGTGCTTTTGTTTCAGTCAAGGCTGCGATGGAATCTGTTACTCTGACAAAACAGAACCTGTAGACAAATATTGCCCACACCCCATGGGTTTGTGCATCATTAGTGGCCAAGGGCAAAGCTTCATGGTAAGGAGCTGTGTCCCATTCATCTAGGAAAGACTCTGACCTCTGCATCCTTAGCCCATGTTCTCAGAAAAATGACTAACTCTGTGAGATTTGTGGGTATGCCTAAATTAATATTGCCCAACTATACAGCATTGTCCAGGTCAATGCAGTAGGTGAATGAAGCACTTTGAATATGTCCACTCACATAGTAAACACTTACAAACTACTATTTATCATTGTCCTTAACTCTGCATCTACTTCAACCCCAAATTTCCTGTCTACACCACAAGACACAGTTGCCCTGTCTACTCTTAATCTGAACAAAGTCTTCTGGGACTGTTGAATACTACTTGCTCTCCTTTCCACAGGTCTAATGTGAATTACAGTGTGGGGATTTCCAGCTGAGTTATTTATTCAGTCTTAGAGTCTCTCATGTGCCAAAATATCTGAACATACAAATAAAGCTCATGTCAGCAGTAAGATTCTACACCTAGACTGTTTAAAGGTATTAGGTATGTGTCTTTGGGAAAAATAAATGGAATTGTTCACAAATATGTTTTCTCATATGTAAGATGGGTATAATCATAGCCACCCCTTAGAAATTAGCTCATTAGTTATTGAAAGCATTTACCAGTGTAGCACAATGATCAAAAATTGTAGGTAGAGAAAAAAGCAAATGAAAAAAAGTACATAAATTTCTATAAAACCCAGTGAACTCCCAAACCAGTGGATATCTTATTCCTATTCCAAATTGAATAAGTCATGAATAGAAAACATTGCTAGTTTTTGTTTGTCTGCACTCAAGTTTGAACTCAGAGTCTCTCGCTTGAGCCAAGCTGGTTATTTTGGAAATGGAATTCCATAGACTTTCTTCTCAGTCTGGCATTGAACCTCAACTCTCAAGAACTCAGCCTCCTAAGTACAGGCATAAGCTACTAGTACCCTCCCCCCCCAAAAATATTTCTTGTCACTTCCAGATCATCAACTCTGGAAAACTAGACAGAGAACAGTTTTCTGGACATGGAAGTCTCAGAAAGGGCATCAGAATATAAACATCTTGTAAACAAAGTGTCAGGGCATTCAGGTCTCCTTCAACCCCAGAACCATATGCTGAAGAAGATTTTAAGTAAAAGGAAGAGTAAGCCCTCAACCAGAAATTACAAGTTTCTCCAATCAACCGTCCATTTGTTTTATACTACTTGGGATGCTATATGAAATGCAAAAGAAGAAAAAGGAAAACTAAAGAAACTCCAATTCAACTCCTAAAACAAATTGTATAGGAAAAAAATTTAATATCAGTTCTGGATAGAAACTCAATGGGAAATTGGTCTAGAATCTCCAAATCATCTTGCAATCACCCAGTGTCTTTGGATAGTGAAGAAAACTAGAAAGTGACTACAAAGCTGGGACTCGGATAATATCTACACATTCCATGTCATGAATTAATACTGATAAGTTTCCTTTGACCAGCAAACATTTGCAGAAAGCCTTGCTTGTGCTGCAAGGCAGAACAGAGTTTGGAGGAGGGACTGGTAATGGTAGAATTCAGACCATTCCAGCAAATTACAGCTTCCAAAAGAAGAGGGTCCTTGGAGAACTGTTGTTACACAGGGCATAAGTGAGGAAGTCAGAGAGAAAAAGTTCAGAGAAACCCCAAGAGCTCCTAGGGCAAAAAAAAAAAAAATCTCAGAGAAAATAAACCCAGAGATTAAGCAGGAGCTCCAGGGGCAAACCTCTCAGATAATCTCCAAAAATTCCTTCTTTGGAAGGGTATGGTTCCATGGAAAGTGGAATGGTAGATGAATCACAGTCATGATGATATTCAATGTACATATGAGAAAATGATAGCAGGTAACAGGAGGGGATGGATGGGGTTGGGAGAGATGAAGAGGAATGCTGTAAGGGGTGACAATGATCAAGATTTATTGTACTAAGCTGGGCGCCAGTGGCTCATGCCTATAATCATAGCTACTGAGGAGGCTGAGCTCTGAGGATCACGGTTCAAAGCCAGCCCAGTCGGAAAAGTCTGTGAGACTCTAATCTCCAATAAACCACTAGAAAACCACAAGTGGCACTGTGGCTCAAGTGGAAGAGCATTCGCCTTGAGTTGAAGAGTGCAGGGACTGCTCTCAGGCCCAGAGTTCAAGCTCCATGATCGACAAAAAGAAAAAAGTTAAGATTCATTGTATTCATAAACTGGCATATGGAAATGAGTCTCATGGACTTTTATAAAAAACCCTTTTGTACAACTACTGAAAGATACTAATAATAGCATTTTAAAAGTCTGTACTTCCCTGGGTAGACATAGGCTGTATCAGGTGACAATTTGAAGAAACTTGGTCAGAGGCACAAAGGCAGGCAAAAACTGCTAGGTTCACTGGGACCCGTTGTCACTGGTCATGATTCTAAGCATTTGCATTTATTTACTAAAATCTCAACAATCCCAGGATATAAGTCCTCATTTAACTGATGAAGAAACTGAGTTACAAACTTACCCAAGACCATCAACTAATAAAGGACTAGCTAGTATTTAACCCGGACAGTCTGGTACTCAAATCAGTGCCCTGATCCTGTAAAGCAGAATCTACTGACCCTGCCCAAAGGCAGGAGTTATGAAGGCTGCTTAAATACATAGTAAGGAAAGCCCTTTCTTTCTCTCTGTAACAACAGGTGCAGGCCCTCAAATCTGCTTGTACTCTCTCACATCACAGAATCTTCCAGACAATTCAGGAAAACAATCTGTGCATTAAGAAAAAGAACATACTCTATGTACATTCGAAATACAAAGAAAAAAGAAACACAATATTCCTACAGATGAAAACTCACTAGAAGAAAAGTGTTACTGAAGAGTAGATGAAAGCTGAGGCCCACGCTTTGATCAGAAGTTAAAGAAAAAGTCTCAAGGGAGTCACTGAAATTGTGAAGTACCAAGTAAGTAAACCCCAGCTGACAGGAGGCTGGGAAGGCTAGCAAATAAACAGACCACAAGACAATGCAGGAAAAAAGAAAAAAGAAAAAAATCAGATAAAAACAAAATTAAATCTAAATTATAAGAAACACAAGGAAAATTAGTTTAATGTGTTATAAACTCCTTAAGTCCTACCAGAGGGCAGAAGTCATGAAAATTTTAAACTTGAGGAAATTCAAAGCTACTCAGCTAAATGAAACAAAAAATCACTGTAAAGGGGCTGGGAAGGTGGCTCAGTGGTAGAGAGCTTGCCTAGTATGCCTGAGGCCCTGGGTTCGATTCCTCAGCACCACATAAGCAAAAAGAAAAAAGCCAGAAGTGGCTAGAGTGCTAGCCTTGAGCTGAAGAGCTGAGGGACAGCACCCAGGCCCAGATTTCAGGCCCCACGACCGGACCTCCCCAAAAAAGAAATCACTGTAAAGGAAAACAAACATCAAATGGAAAACTTTGAAAACTGTTAACTACTCATCCTATCACAGCTAAAGGGAGGTGATATTTAGAGAAATTCTAGATCTCAATAAAATCTCTCTCTCCTGAGGAAAACATGCGATTGAACATGTGTTATATGTGTATGGATGAAATGATGCCCAAATTCATTCACAGTAACAGGAGGCAAATTGAAGTCATCCTGGCATGTTAGGTCAATGTAGTGGTGTTGTGGAGTAAGCATTTTGACACTTTATTGGCAAGGCTGAGCTAAAGGGCACTTTCATGCATTGCTGGTGGTCAGGCCCTGCAGAGGGCATTTTTTGGGCATATTTCACAAAATAACAAATACATTTACCATTTGACCTATTTAAGGACATTTTTGATATATTTAACAGAGTGGCAAATGCAGTTAACATTTGGACTAATAATCCGAATCCTGGGAATGCATCTTTGGGATAAAACAGCAGAAATGACAAATAATGTATACTGAAACCTATTCAATGCAACATTGAGTATAAGCGCTAATGTATTGAAATTGCCCAACGGTTGTTGGTTGATGTTTTTCAGTTGGAAGCTAGTTAAAGTAACTATGATATACGAACAAATGTAAACTGTTATCTGTAGTATATGGGTCTGAATAAAAATAGAAAGGAGAGGGGTAAGAATAATGTCCTATTGTTTAGGGAAATATTTTTCTGGGCACCTGAGTTTTACTTTTGTTTCAGTTTGAGCCTCCCTCTCGCATAACAACAACTTTTCAAAAAGCTTAGGTCCACTTTCTTAACTATGCATCTATACTACTTTTTCAAACTTAAACAAAAATTAAATACATTAGATGAAATATCTAAAAACCAAATTGAAAATATATGCAAGTTTGTACCTAGTAGTGCTTCAAATTATTAAAAAGTTCAAAGATTCAGTGGACTCATGCCCTTTAATCCTGGTTGCTCAGGAAGCTGAGATCTAAAGGCCTGAAATTTGAGGCTAGACTAGACAGATAAGTTTCCTAGACTCCACCTCCTTTTGTATGCATGAAAAGATGCTTATCGAAAATAAACAGTAAAAGGCTGATCTGAAGGTGTGACTCAAATGGTAGCGCACCAGCTGAGCAAGAAAGACAGCCAAGCAAGTATGAGAACCTGAGTTCAAACCCTAGTACTCCCAGAACTTCAGACATCATATATATATATGTATATTTATATACATATATATATATATACTCAACAACAACAAAGGAAAAACAATGCCCCAAATAATGATATTGGAGTGACAGAAGGTAAAAGTTTTTTAATAAGTTTTTATTATTAAAATACTGTACAGTGGGGTTACAGTTGCATGAGCAAGGTAATGAGTGCATTTCTTATCCAGCATTGTTGCCTCCTCCTTTGTTTTTCCCCTACGGGGTGAGGATAGGGGGTGTAGTTGAGGTAAAAGTTTCAAAAGCTCTGCCTCTTTAGAAACTAGAGAAAATTGTGAGTAGCTAGTACAATGTTTTGGTACCAATGAAAGCAAGTTGACTCTGAAACTCAGATTTGTTAGTGGACTAAAACAGACACTGGTCCACTTTTTGTGGTTACTAATATTCTCACCCACCAGGCCGGTCACATGAAGCTATGGTACCAGTTCACTTCCCCACAAGTCTTCACAACTCTCCTATTTCTGGATAGAACAATCTCTCCTTTGTCTATTAAGTACACCTTGGAGACACAACACTTACAGTCCAGAATGACAAATGCAGTCTTTCTTAGGTTGAAGAGGAGTCCTGAGCAGCACTAGGCTGGGGCCTAACACCCTTTATTTCCAGAAAGAAAATGTAAACTTTCCCAGGTGGACTCTATCTTAAGAAAACAAGAAGACAATTAATATGAAAAATAAGTTCTTCAGGTAGAAGTGAGGCATCTTTGGAATATGAGACTCATTAAATCCTCATTATTTACAGATGAGGCAGTTTGAATTACTTGTAGTTTGGATTTTTTCCCCAGAATTTTTTTTATTTCTTTCATTACTCTACATGCAATCATTTTGTCATTTTAAGTGCCCAAATTTTTAACAAGTATTTAATTATTTTGACAGCTTATAGCAAGATGTGCATCTCACATAAGGAAGATTTGGTTTTAGAAAACTCTTCTTGAATTCCCTATAAGAAAAAACACTCTAAAGACAGAAAACATAGTTAATAAATAATGTTAATGCTGTGAGAAAATAAAAGGATATGTAGAATAGAATTCAGTAATCCTTTTATAGTACTGATTAACAGTTGATGTGGTAACAAAATACAATGCTGTAAATCATTCTGAGTTAAGTGAATAAAAAGTCCATCATAAAGGTCAATTTTACTGCCATCAATTTGCAATGATGGGACATTTGGTGACCCAAGGAAAGCTACAAAAACAACCTTAGAATTATGGTAACTCTGAAAAGAAAAATATGCTACTGTAGTAAGAAATATTTTGTGGAGATTTACACTAACACCCTCAGTTCACACAGCTCCAAAGTAGTAATGCCAATTCTTTTTTTATCATACTTTTAAAATTTTCCTTAAGTAATTGTACTAAGGACTTGCCATGTAGCAAAGCAATTTATGAATGCAATATATATCTTGAGAGACATTATTCTTTTACAACATTCTCACTCGTTCCTCCTCTACCTACTTCTCTCATCACTCTTCTAAATTTTGTAAGATGTACATAGGATTCTTAGCTGCCTTCTTCCCCTCTGTGATTCCTGATTCTTGAAAGATTGTTCTAACCCCATGAAGTACAGTGCAAGACAGATGTGTTGCCATACTGCAGTAAGACAAATTTGCTGGATAGACGATGGAGGAGTTGTAATGGGTGTTTGAAATATATGCAGAGCTAAAAGCGAGAAATGGTAGTTCTGTGAGCAATTAATGCTATCCATGATTACAATGTGCAAATGAAGAAACCACCAAGGACCAATCGCACAATAATGAGATTTGAAGGTATTAATCTTTCTCTGAAATGACAAAGATGCAATTTTTATAAAACCAACAAAACAATACTCCCCCCCCCCCAAGAAAAAACCCAGCCAGGCACCAGTGACTCACACCTGTAATCCTAGCTACTCAGGAGGCTGAGATGTGAGGATTATGGTTCAAAGCCAGCCAGGGCAAGAAACTCTGTGAAACTCATATCTCCAATAAACCATCAGAATACTGGAAGTGGCTCTGTAGCTCAAGTGGTACAGTGCTAGTCTTGAGCTGAAGAAGAGCTGAAGGACAGCACTCAGGCCCAGAGCTCAAGCCCCACAACCAACAACAACAACAACAAAAACAAAAACAACCAGAAAGATAGAGGCTGATACTATTTCCTCTGTTTTTTACATGTGAAATTAGAAAACTAATTCATCAAAAAGCAATAAAGACTCCAAAATGACTTGACCACTTTCTTCTCTTTCCATGCCCTCTTTTATTTTACCTATCTCCCAACTCCAAGTTTAGGCTCTGTCTAGGCAGTCATCCTATATCTGCGGCAATTTAGGTTTGCATACAGGATCATTTGTTAACCCCAGAGAGTTCAGAAGGCAATCTTTTGTTACACTGGCTCCCAGGCCATTAGTGGCAATTCCTAGCTCTAAAAGCCAGCTCATCAAAGGCAAATCTACATCACAATGAAAACTGGATACCAAGAGTAAGATGTCATTCCAGTCTTTTTTTCCTGTATACATATATACAAGCAAACTGAATTTTATTTATAGTGTTTATGGTATCATATTTATGATATTAAAGTGTATTTAATATATTTGAAACATTGTAGATCACATATTACATCATATTTATTATAAATGATGCTTTATATAAACAAATATTCTAAGATATATATACATATATAATTTACATGGTTATATATGCATATATGCAGTTGTATTTCAATTATGATATAATAAATAATACATATGATATTATAAACAATGTTTCTCATCAGCAGGCACCACTTAATATGATGTTGGAAATATTTTTCACATGAGCTCTGACAGCTGCAATGCTATTAAAGGTAGCATTAAATTATGGCCAAACAATAATTTAATTTGTGAATCACTTACTCAACAAATATGTATTGAGCATGTATCTATATATCTATCTGTCTTCTCTCTATGTGTATATATATAAAATCTATCTATAACATGACACATCTTAGGCCCTAATATACCAAGCATAATCCTGACCTCAGGGAGTTGCATGATCACTGTGATGCCTAATAATTTGAATAACATTGTGTGTAATTTGGTTGTTGACCTGGGAGTGAGTGGCTACCAGTTCAGCAAGATTGCTCAAAGAAAGTATCGCTTGTCATGTATTTTATAGATAAGTAGAAATTAATAAGTCATTCAAATAGAAATAAGAACTTTGAACAGAAGGAAAATCATATATGAATATATAAAGACAGGAAGAGAAGGATAGAAGTGTGACTCAAGAGTCTTTATCAACTTTAGAATTTGTTATTTATAAAAATGTGTAGACATATGTAAAAGTAATATGACAGGTCTTCATCCAACCACAGAAGCCATCCCTCTCTTCCTCATATTTGACTTTAAAAACTTTGACTTTAGGTATGCTTCTGTTTCTTTTTTTTCTGAGTATGAGCAAACTATCTGGTGTGTGCATGTGTGTGTGTGTGTGTCTGTATGTGTGTCTGTGTATATGTATAAGGGGGGTAAGAGAAGAAGAAAAAGGAGGAGGAGGGAAGAAAATAAGTCACCAGAGATAGGTAGATTCTAAGCAACACTAAATATTTTATAAAAATTGGGAAAGGAAGATACAATCAGCAAGCTGGCCTTTAGTCTAAGATATACAACAATCAGGCTATTGCAAGACACCCTGACTTCTAAGGTTTCACTCAGTCATAATGTTCTTTGTTTTCCTGTAGAGATGATGGCCTACCTGCTCTTTTATAAATATTTTCCCCTTTAACTTGGATGCTATGAAAATTTTTACAATATGCTTAGTATAGAGCAGACTCACACACCAGAATACAACATTTCCTAGAAGACATGGCAAGCAAGATGTTTACTAAGCAAGGCGCCAGCATGAAGTCCTCACAAAAATGGCACCTGGCAAGGCCAAAAGTAGTTAACGGTGCACTCACACACCTCTGTCCACACACAGCACTGTGCCGAGACCTAGAGTGGTCAACCTTCCAGTCTTAAAGAGCCATGCAAATGCACCATGATACTCTTGGCCCTGAGGAGCATAGAAAAAATGCATAAAAAGCCAGGCATCATAGTACAGTGTCTCACAGAGTAGTGCATTCTTGTTCCATTGAGGTGTGTACCTTGGTGTGTGTGTGTGTGTGTGTGTGTATATGTGTGTGTGTATGTGTGTGTGTGTTGTATGTTGCACTTCCTCTTTCAGAATGGCCATCTACTGTTGTATTTGTCAGTTTAATATGAATTGTTTTAAACTTTCTTATGCCTAATAAAGGAATTAAATCTTGTATCACATCATTATTTTCCACAAAACCTAAAGAGTTTGCAGAGATATTTGGCATTTAATTTCCTAATCGCATCTCCCTGAATGTTATTTTCAAAAAGAACAACAAAACAAAATAGTTTTTGTTTTCAAGGACTTGGCACTGGAAGAAGGAAGAATCTGCTGGAAAGGAACAAGTTATTTTAAACCTCTCTATCCTATTAATCAGCCAATATTTTAGAAATTAAATCAATGTGTTTATTATAAATCAGTTCAAAAAAAGAAAAGTGCCAATATGTATGTATACATAAACTGCCTCCAGATTCCCACTCGTGATAAACATGCCTAAATATTTTTCAAGCTATAAAAGGAAACCCAAATAAATACCAGCTGTGCAGGTTTATCTAAGAACAGGAAAATATGGAAAGAAGTAAAAGAAGGCACTGCCACATAATCAATGTGAAATGAATGGAAAAATTGTAAAGTAAGGACAGTGGTTGGTGATGCTGAGGATAAAGAAATAAACAAGTGCAATTTCCACACTGCAGGCCCTGAGGACATAAGAGATGGACAGTCACATGGAATCTATATCTGTATCATCTCCTCCTTTTCCCTCCTCTTCCCCCTTCCCGCCCCTTCCCCCTTCTTTTCTTTCCCTTCCTGCTCTCCTCCCCCTCTCCCTTTCCTCCCCCTCCCTCCTCTCTTATGTCTTCTCTCTCCTCCACCTTATGTGTGTCATTGTCTATTTCTTTTCGTATTTTTTTTTTAAGATTGAGACTCATATGTATTCAGATTGTCCTGTGGCTCTGTGTAATACAGGCTGTCTGTGAACTTTCAATTCTCCTTTCTACTTCACTCTCCTAAGTAGTGGGACACTATAATATGATGTCTGGTGTTTGTGTGTGTGTGTGTGTGTGTGTGTGTTGCCCTTCCTCCCTTCTTTATTTAAGTCTTTGGAAGTCTCTCCCTGTCTTCTCTATCCCTGCTCTAGACTGTCTTTGTGTGTGTGTGTGCTTTCAGATACACAAAAGCAAACAAGAAAGCTCTAAGCCTTGGTTACATTACTTCCCAGAGAACAAAGGCTAATTAAGTTGTGTCCAGATTTTAGATTCCCAAGAGAAACAATCTAACAGGCACAGATTGGATCCAGTATATATATATTTAGTTCAAACAACCAAGGTCACCGGACCTGCCCTTGGAGTCTTCTGCTACATGTGTGGTTTCATAGTCCCATGCTGAGTTCCCAGACAAAGCAGCAAGAGTAGGGAAACATCCTGGGGGGTTCTTCCTTCATGAAGGCTTTCCCAATTAAGCTAATTCAAAAGTGTTTTCCATTTAGTACTCAAGTGTATGACACTTTGGTACCTGTTAGTTGTTAGACATGGGGGAAGTTATTTTTTTTCTCTGATCTTTAATAAAGCTACCATGCTGAAGATTGCATATGTGAATGCGAGTGATAGTAATTATGACTGACCTTTGCAAAGGATCAGTGGTCAATAAGGATTACAGCCTCCAAATGTTGCCTTTCATAGGATTCTAACATGTCATCTGTGCTAAATGTCTGAAAAAACTTTATACAAGTTGAGTGACCCCTAGAATAGTTAGTCCCATGGCTGACACAGAGCAAGTTCTCAGAAAATCCCTAATGACTAATCAACTGTATAAACTAGGAACTAAGAGCTAAATTCCAGATGCATGGGTCTCATTTCTAACTTTATTCTGTATAAAGAATTCATGTGAACAAATCAGATGTATAGTCAAACAGCTACATAAATAAAAGTAGGTACATTCTAAGAGACAAGATATATAATAATAATTAATATTTATATTCATAATAATTTCATATAGCAGATCTTATATTGCCTCTCATAGTCTTTTTTCTTTTTCTTTTATTTATTTTTAAGTTATTTTTACATAGATATACAAAGAGGTTTCAACTCCCTGTATCCATTTATGAGTACAGTGCATCTTCATCAATGTCAGCCCCTCCACCATTCTCCTATAGTCTTAAGACTTCTGTGCCTTGATTTGGAAGTGTTCGGAGAAAGACCATCCCAGTCAAATGCCCACAATGGCTGTGAGAGAGTACTTGTTTGTTCCTTTCCTGACATACAGCCAGCACTGATCACAGTCCTGTAGCATAATAGATGCTTAATATAGGCTTACAAAGAGAATAAACAAAAGCATGAGGAAATCCCAATTCCATCACCAGCAGAGCTCCATACCTAGAAAGACCCACATTTGGTTTCATGCTCCGTGGTCAAGATGTTACAGTTCCTATTTTTCTCCTGAGCAAGCAGACATATGGTTTTGTTTTGTGTTGGGCCCAATAATTACCTTGTGATCCAGGTTAGATGAATGATCATCAACATGGATGACCATCAGCATACCACAGTATTCAGCAGTAAGGCTAGAGATATCTATACAGAAGCTCTGGGTAAGACCTTGAATATGCACGTCCAACGAGTCACAGGCCAACCACTCACTGCATCCTGAAATTCCCTGGGTACTTTTCTGTTCTCCCACCTGTCTGAGGTTTTGCCTCCAAACAAATATGCCAGCAGCAAAGCGAAATATCTCCAGGACTACCCCACTTCTGATTTGCAGATTCAATTGCAGAAGGTAGCATTGTTTCTTACCCCGCCTCCTCACTTAAGCTTAATACAGTGTTTATATTCTGGGTATTTTAATCTATATTTTATACAGTTTGCAGGATTTGCTGTTTGTTTGTTAGTATAGGCTTTAAATTAACGACATCCAAATTGATTGTAACTATTCAAAATCAAGTCACCTAACTAGTTATAGGGCATATTTTGGAGCTGAATGGTGGAGTACTAAATCCTCAGTAAAAGGAAGAGTTAATAGAAGATGTTTAAAAATTAATCTATACTTTTCAGCATGCCTCTACTTGACATGTTTTTCTTTTCAAATATCGTTATCTTTTTTAAAAAATTTAATAGAGTGGTGATCTTCAATTCAAGCACCCTGTCTCTGATCATAATATATCTTCTCATTTTGAATGAAAATTTTCTCTTGTCACATAGGAATCCACTGTTATTAGATTCTATTGCAATAATTTATTAATATCAAGTCCATTAAATGATGACACACTGAGCATAGAACAATATTCTATATTGAAGAAATAATTTTCCTTTAGAATTTTTTTAGTTCTTTAATGTTTTTGGAAGCATTAATAATTATTTTAAGAGATTTTGCATGGAAGAAAGCTGGGCAAATGTTAGAGAGTAACAAAGGCCATCAGCATTTCTAGGGAACAGTTTTGAATTTACTTATTAGTTTCAATCTTTCTGTAGTTCATCACATTTTAAATGTTCCTATCAAAGTTATACAAAGTCCTTAAGGTATTAAAAATCAAGTTAATGAGTAAGAATGGAATTTATCCCTATCCAGTGAATAATGATGAACAATTCTCCTTCAAATCTCCCTCAATTCTTAACTCTTTTAAGTCTTTTTTCTTCCTTGGTCTAGCATAACATTTCAGGAGAACATAAGTATGTGTGCAAATGTTTTAGGTATCCACTGACAATACCCACATTTCTATCTGATCAATTCTTCTGACATGACTTGCTCAATCCTCCTACCCTTGGTTCATACTTGATTTCAAAAAGCATAGCCTAACCTGAGCATGGAGAACTATGCAAAGCTCAATTTCAAAACAGAAATCTAAGGACAAGAACTGAATTGAAAAGAAACTTTCTGAGATGTGTCAGTGAGCCAGGAGCCATCTCAGAAAGACAAATTCAATATTTTAGTTATCAATAGGTCAAAAAGAGTTGTACAAGCCATTGTTCTGTCAATTTTTGCTATTACTTATTACTGGTAACTGTTTAAGCATACAAAACATGTATTACTCTTAGCAAATCATCCTGTAAAGAGAAATAGTAGGCAAACTTGTGCCAGGATTGAGAGTACAGCATGTTATAAAATTGGAATTATGCTGAATATTAATTGTCCCAACCATTTTCCCTACAGGGCAAAGTCTAGACCTAGTATCACACTATACATTCTGACTGTAATGATTTCAGTGTGTTCCATAGAGGTCCATCGTTAAAGTCTTGGTTGCCAGTCTGTGGTACTATCTGGAGGTGGCAGAAATTTTAAGAGGTTATCCTTAGAAGGAAGATGTTAGATCACTGTGGTAACACATTTGAAGGACCCCAGATCCTTCTTTCTTATCTCTTTCACAGCCCCACTATTCAGCTGTAAGATGAACAATTTTCTCTGTTGCATGCTCCCACCGGAAGTTTCTGCCTCAACACAGGCCAAAAGCAACAGAATAGACAATCATGAATTGAAATCTCCAAAGTCATTAGCAAAAAATAAACTCTTCCTCCTTTGAAGTTAGTTATCTTGGGTATTTTGTTATCATTACAAAAACTGACTCACCTACTGCCTAATATTTCTACCCATACTTTGTATTTTACTCATTCTGAAGGTGTTGGTTACTAAGCCTCGGTGTCTGTTTCAAATCCACCTTTCCTTGTGCTGAGCTCTGTGAAGTTGAGGCTGGACTCTGAGCTGCCAGCCTCTATCCTCAGCTCAGCCACGAGAGGGAAGATGGATGCCACAACTTGAGATGAGGTAGACCCAGGCACTCCTTTTGGTTTACTGCTTATTTCCTGCTCCTGAAAGCAGCAATCCCCAAAATGCTCCTTTATCCCACAAGTGGAGATTTTTGTTCCCGGAAAGTATTTGAGTTCTGCCTGTAATTTTTCCAGCACGTATGGAGCATTCTCCCAGGAGGTCCATCAGAAGCACCAGCACCAGCCATCTCAATCCCGCTCCTCAGATCTGAGTCCCAGTCCACAGCCCTCTCCTGCAGACTTCTAGGCTGTAGCCAATCCACTTTCCCCACGTTGTTCCCCTAGACTGGGTTCCTAAAACTGCTGATTCTGTAATATGCTATGGTCTATATTAACTATTGTTTTTGCTATTTAGTTAATACCATTATGCCTGGTTAATTTTTATGCTGATTCAACTGATACACAGAAGACACAGCCAACTACTATAAAGGAATCAACTAATCTCCTCTGATACCCTGCTGCTTGTGGACATACTCCCGTATACATAGGCTCATATCTGCTCTCCAAAACCTATCTTAAGCACTATGTATGTCGTGCTTTTTCTGATTTCCTTAAACAGAAATGTTCCCTTATGTTTAGTACAATTTAGAATTCTAGTGCTTATGACCTAATACAGATAGATACATAGATAGATATCATTTAATACCATAATGATTTACTTACATATTTTATGCCTTAATAGACCAGGAGTGCCACAGAAGTAGCTGCCTTATTCATCTTTCTATCCATACAACCTATCAGATTATCTGGCAAATAATAGGAATGTCATAAATATATCTAATTGATAGGTTTTAAATGAACTATAATATTCTGAGAGCAGGCTAGGCATGGTGGCTCCCACCTGAAATCCCACCTTCTAAGGAGGCCAGGATTAGGAGGATCAGATCTGAGGTCTGACCAAGTGTAATGTTATCAAGGCCCCATCTCAACTAATAAAGTTGTCCAGTGACATGCATCTGTCAGTCTAGCTATGTAGGAAGCCTAAGTAGGATGATCATGATCCAAGCCTAGAAAAACTGTAGGACCTTATTTGAAACCAATTTTTAGAAAAACACAGCTGGGGAGGTTGGCTTAAGTGACAGAACACCCACCTAGCAAGATGAGAAGTCCTGAGCCAACCTTAGTATTGCCCCTCTCAAACAATTTTTTTTCTTTTTCTTTTTCATTGTCAAGGTGATATACAGAGAGGTTACAGTTACATAAGTAATGTAATAAGCACATTTCTTGTCAAATTTGTTACCCCTTTCCTCATTTTTCTCCTATTTCCCCTTCCACCCAGTACCCCCAGGTTGTACAGAGCATTTCCAACATAGTGTCTTGTGAATATCAGTGTTTCATTGGTTCCCCCTTTTTCCTTCATCTCACCATTCTGTTGTTCCCCTTCCCTTCCCTAGTTCAGATAACATATATATAATACAAGGGTACCAAAATCAAATTCAGTGACAACAAAGGATAACCTAGGGAGAAGAACATACAAAAGAAAAAAAGAAATCACATAATACATTGAGAACAACAACAAAGAAAAACCTCATGTGTCTTGGAGTTCACTTCACTTAGCATCATCTTATATGGTCAAATGAAAAAAATTTTTTAAAGGCAGATTCTATCAGCACTTTAAAACTATTCTTTAATTTCAGTCTTCTATGTGATATAAGGGGCATTTGGAAAGATATGAGCTTAGATAAGGAATTTCCCCCACCCCCACTAGCCAGTCAACTTCATTTGTATTCCATGTTTAGAATGAACATACTACAGTACTAGAGGTAAAGGAATCATTGGCTATGTTGTTATTCTATTACTCAATAACTATCAATGACTCCCAATTTAACTCTGACTTAAGAACAAACAACTCAGTAGAACATTCAAGACACTTAACAAAGTCATGCACAATGTTATTTCTTCCACTGACTTATATAGAGAGCTTCTGAACCAGGATTTGTACCTATATCTCAGCTCCCAGGTAGACTAGGTGGCCACCATTTTAAAACAGAGTTGTGTTGACAGTCAATCACATTCATACACGTAGGTATTATTAGCTCCAAACTCACCATTTGATGCAATCATTTATATCTACTACAAACATATACATTATCACATATATGTGTTATACATGACTATTTTCATGCCATATAAGCAGAAATCACAACTCCAAAACTATTTCAGCTGGTCCTTTTTAAAAAACTATTTGTTCAAGAATATTGCCAACTAAGAACTATATGCCATGATCCATTCTACTTTTGCTATTCTGAATATTATTTCCCCATTTTTACCTGTCAAACATTGTTAGTCCTTAAAAGTATCATCGTTGACTCCTTGAAGTCCAGTTTCATTTTTATTCTTCTTTACAACATTTGTATTTTATTTTCAATGACTTTTTTCTTTTGTTTTCTTATAGTTCATTTCAATTA
Organism: Dipodomys ordii; assembly: GCF_000151885.1. NCBI lineage: Eukaryota > Metazoa > Chordata > Mammalia > Rodentia > Heteromyidae > Dipodomys > Dipodomys ordii. Next base: position 3,722,334 of record NW_012267300.1, read on the forward strand.
GCATCATTTTATAAGATCATATATACATAGCTATTGAACTATTGTGATTCTCTTCTAGGACTATCTTAGATATATACTAATTATTAAACCAGACAGCCAATGTTTTTTTGGGTCTGGCTTACTTCACTTAATGATTTTTCCCAAGTTTTTCAATTTCCTTATGAATCGGGCAATGTCATTCTTTCTGATATAGCATAGAATTCCATTGTGTATATATACCACATATTCTTGACCCGTTCATATCCTGAGGGGCATCTGGGTTGGTTCCATACCTTAGCTATGGTAAATAATACTTCAATGAACATGATTTGCTGGTAGCTTTAGTGTGGACTTGTTTGTAGTCATTTAGGTAAATACTTAGGAGTGGAATTCCAGAATTATAGGGGAGCTCTATGTTTAGCATTTGATGTCTTTTTCTTTACTCATTATATGCCCATGATTATAGACAGAACCCTAGAGGTTCTAGAATTTATATATTTTCTATCCTCTGGAAACCATTAAAAACTTAAAATAATATTTGCAAAATTAAGTCAAATAGAACTGACTTACTGCCAGCAGTTGGTCTATACCATTCTCTTCTGACAGCTGGAGATCCTCTGAAATAACTCATCATAACCCCAGACCAGTCATTGTATTAGTACAGATACTATCTTCTCTAAACTTAACACTGCTCAAAAAAAAAGACACATTCTTGATTTGCCTGTCATTGGAAAGCCATCTAAAATGATAAACCAACTCATTTTTTGAACAATTTAGAAAGTTAGGGGAAACTATGAGTACTCTAAATACTGGTGAGTAAGTTCCTGAAAGCCATCAGCTCTGGGTGTAGTTTTAGTCAGTGATTTGAGCTTAAATGATTCATCTTACACTTCTCCGATATCACTAGCCACAGATCTACTTTCCAGAATGATTCTTTGGTGATTATAAAGCAAATGATACTCAATAAATGCAGACTTCTTTTATAATCAGACACTTCTACTGTCTCAATCTGTAATTAATATATTCTAATTATTTTTCTATCTAAGATAAATTTTGAAGTTATAAAGTTATATAATTTAAAAAGTTAGTTTAGGTTTGTAAATGCATGGAATTTATGTTTTAGCAATAAGAGTACAGAAGTGATGGGTTGTTTTGTCTTAATAAAATGAGAAATAATTTATTCTATTCATCCTGCTTAAGTTATCTTCATTACTTTAGAAACTTTCTGAAAAATTAAAGAACAGTAGCCCCTTCTCAAAACTCTTCTGTTGATAAAAGACCTCCATTTAAGGAAGACTAAGTGCTATTCATTTTAATTCCATTGGTTCCAGTAGTATTTCCTCCAAAGTTTATGTTAATGAGTCATGGTTTATCATCTGTATAGAACCCCACTTAATCCAGAAGGCCAAAGTGATCCTCTACAAGTAAAATGTGTGAAAATGTTGGCTTATTACAACAAGCTTCTTTTTCTTCATTTTTGATGTCCTGATAGTGTGAATGATATTAATCATATCATAGCCCCATCAATAATACCTGCACTGTTATTTCAACTTGGCAGATTATCTCATCCAACAGCAATGATTGAGCATCCCCATAAAAAATGAGATGGTGTCACACACCATGGGTTTTATTCTGTTTCTCATCCACACAGTGCCACTTACCTATGAAAATGAGTTACTACTGTTCCAAAAGGGACACACCTAGCTATGAAATTCACAAGCCACCTATATACTCAAACATAAGATAGGACTCAGTCTGTTACAAAACAGAAAATTAAACATTGGAAAAGCAACAATACTCTGGTCTGGCCCAATAACAGTGCTATGAGTAAATTCACAGATTCATGTTTGAAAGATACAAAGAGTTTTTTAGAAATAAGACATTATCAGAATGTCGCCCTGGTTTACTGACTATGGTTTTGTTATTCTAATGCCTTACAAAAGCATTTTAAATGCTGAAAAGTTGATAATATTTGGAAACATCTTAGTTATCAAATAGAGGGAGGAATCTCCATTGTAAATATGAGGAAAATAAAACCCAAAATGTGGTAGTACTTTACACAAAAAATTAATAGCCTATTAGTAGTAGCAGTGTGGACTATAATCTACATCTGCTGAGAATCCATATATATTGACTATTCCTTTAACTTATTTGTGGACAAACATCATATTTATCAAACATACCTGCATACATGCCCTGTTTTTCATAAGCATAAAGTTAACCTGTCACTATCAAAGATGGAAGTGTCATCAAATAATACAAAAAAGATGAAACAAAAGCAAAATTGGACAGCAGGATAGAATGATCAAGAATTCTGTCAACAGTCTGTAGACTTCTCTATTCATAAGCAAAAGCTGAAGGCTTCCTTATAGCTGACTGATCCCTAAAACTGTCACAGATTTTCTCATTTAAAGCAAGCTAAGTTTTAGTCTTTTCCACAAAAATAATTAAAATTATTATATGTAGCTTAGCACTGATGGCTCATACTTGTAATCTTAGCGGCTCAGGAGGTTGAGATCTGAGGATCACAGTTCCTAACTAGCCTGGACAGTTAAGTGTGTGAGACTCTTATCTCTAATTAGCCATCACTGAATGAACATAACCTCTGACTTTGGATAAACTTAGATTTATACCTTGGTATTCACCTTAAGGGTTAGTTGTAATAAAGGATGCTCGTAAAAGTCCCTAGCTTGAATTACCAGATAACCATTCACTTCTTCTCTTTCCCTTGAGTTTCGGCTGCTAAATATTTCCTATGGTCAATAATAACCATTTTTTTCTTTTGATTAAAATATTTTGCCTGAACTCCATCCAACCCCTCTTCTATACATCCCTAATCATAAACTGTCTCTCTTCATGTCATACTTAAATACTAAATAATTCACTTTCAGGACTCTTTCTAATTTTCTACAATGCAGGCAGAAAAGCCTATGACATTCTTTTCTCCAATCAACCACCCTAACACCAGAAGTGGGAGCTGTGTCGCAAGTAGTAGAGTACCAGCCTTGAGAGTAAAAGTTAAGTTAGAGTGCAAGGTCAAGAAAGAGAAAAAAAATAAGAGGAAGAAGGGCATGACTCAATTGGTAGAACATTAGCCTTGAGTAAAAGAAGCTCAGGCCTTGAGTGGAAGACCAACAAAAAAGAAAGAAAGAAAGAAACACACACACACACACACACACGTAACTTTCTCTACAATATAGAAAAATGCAAGTTCTCAAGATCTCATATTTAGATATTTGGAAATTTTAATTGAAACTTACTGCTCATTGCTACTCCCCAAGAAAAGGTAAAAGGGAATGAGAATGAAAGAAAACACTTGGTCAAAATAAGATGTGTTCAAAGTTATTTGGGCAAAATATCAAGATATACTTCATGTTTTATATTAGTTTTATTTTCTGAATATTCATCTTAATAATGATGCTATTCTCTAGCTATTTCATTTACTTTTTTTCCTCTTCTCAATATACTCCTTATTACTGCACATATTTTTCCAAATATCCATATGAGAGATCATGTCATTGGACTGAAACACTATCACAAGATAATAGTTCCTTGCTGCTGGATAAATATCAAGGTAAAGCTAGACATTTATTGAAAGTAAATGTTGAGGCAAATTGAGAGACATTGATTGTAAGAACAGTAGCTTCATTTCTGCTGTACCAAATGATGCATGATGATGTAATCATTTTCTTTAATAGATCTTAGTGCAGCATAGTTAAAGTAGCTTAAAGCACAACAGAGAAACTGCAGTCAAATCATTAAAGGGAACCGAACTTGGCATGATAGGCAGCCAATCCAATAGCTGTTAGTAGATAATCAGCCTATTTCCTGCTCTACCAAGTAATGTGAAGCAGTAATTCCCCAGAATCAGAGATAGTGTGTTCCAACTCAAAAAAAGGTTGGCTATTAGAAAATTTGGGCTGATGTTATTTCCTCTAAATAATTTTTGCACATTTTATTTGTGAAATAAATATCTTGGCTTGTACAAATCATTATATGACTATCTTTGTGTACATATTTATACCTATATAGACATAAATACATATATACCCGTATACATCCCTATAAGAGAGGTGTGTTTATAAATAAGAAAGATAACTAAACTCTTTTGCTTACTCTTACAGATAACCAAATGTGCCAGAACAAATGTGTAGAAACAAAGATGTCGTCCAGATTTTGAAAATTCAATGTGTTGACCTTTCAGAAATTGGCCTCCCCAAATACACATTCGCTATTTTGCAAACACATCCAACTTTCAGAGTGATGACAGCCTGCTGCTTGAATTCTGTTCCAGTAAGTTCAACTTAGCATGGTGGGCCATCCAAGTTGGCTAAAGTGAAATCACAGGGGAGACCCAAACGTAAGAATCTTCCTTAGAACTGAGGGGGAAAAAAGTATGATTCACTGAAAGGAATTCTTTAGTGTGTCGGAACTGCAAGGAAAACAGAGCAAGGTCATCTCACTGGGGACTAGTTTTGCTTAAAGAGAAAAGAGGATACCAAATTAATTACTCAAACTTTTTCAGCGTTCAAAAGTCTGGAAATAGACTTTGAAGTTTTTATACCTTGTATTTAAAGCAACTTCTCTGAAACTTCTAAGCTCTGAAAGTAAAGAGGAACCGAATTCACTTGCAGAAAAATACATGGAGAGAGAACAAAGGTAATAAAGTGGCTAGAAATGGATCTAAAAGAAGTTTCACTTAAGTTATTTGGGCCTAGAGAGGGAAGTGACAAAGAGAAAGACTAACATGTATGTGTTTTTGTGGGGGGGGAGGGGGCTGGGGGAGGGAGTGGGTGGGTGTTTTGAAAAAGAGTTGGGTACAATGACTCATGCCTGTAATTCCAACAACTAGGTGGAGCAGAAGTAGAGACCCTATGTGAAAAATTACTGAAGTGAAAGGGTTGGAGGTGTGGCTCAACTAGAAGAGGATGTGCCTAACAAACATGGTTCTAACACACAAAAGGCTCAGGTTCAAATCCTACTACTGCCAGAAAGAAGAGAATTGTTCATGCAAATTTAAGATGAATAAATTTTACCTACTCAATCTTATCTCACAACAACAACACTGAAAGAATTTCTTTTACACTTACTTTGAATAAAGCTATGTGCATATGTATGCATGTTGTAAATCTTACCAATTTTATTGCAAACAATGAAAAACAAGCACATAAAAATGAAGTCATATATCAGCCAATGTGTTCTTTAGAATCACATTTCCATTTTCAAACCTGGCACATTTATATTATGACTTAAAATAATAATAATAATAGAACTGTTAAATAACTTTTGGAAATGTGTTTGACTTAATAATTCCTTTCTATGCCTCCAAAAGTACATATTTCTTGCTGACTTAAATTAAATAATGCATGTGAAAGTGTCTGTCACATTTGCAGGTACATAATAATCACTCTGTTCACTTCTTTTTCTAGCGATAGATAGTGGACATCCAGAAATGGCCAGCTGTTGGGAAGGATAGGCAATCCTGGGCCAATACCTGTTTGTAATAAAATCATATGGTGCATTTTAAATAAAACAATAACAATAAAGACAGACCTCTTATATCCATATCTTGGGGTTTATTTCACTTAGCATCATCTTATATGGTCATTTGTACATGGCTTTTGTGCTTTTCAGCTCATCTGATAAGATTGTCCTATATGCATACTAATTATTGCTAATAAGGGAAACTATGGAACCTAAATTTCTTTGGGACTGGGTTACTTCACTTGATATGATTTTTTCCAAGTCTTACCATTTCCTGGGGTGGTAAGACAAATTTTTAAAGTAGATTTTTAAATAAAATAAAACAGAGAAAAGCAAACTTTGCTTTCAGGTTTACCATATTTTCTCACTTCTTTCTTTGGTCCTAGGAGGCTGAGAAAGAAGTAACCATTATTGTTGTTTACATTGTCTGTTTTTTTCCTTCTTTTCTTTTTTGTGCATCTTCAGTAATCTTGAATAACAAGAACAGAGAAACCCCAGCTCCTTGCCCACCACCTCAGGACTTATCAGGCTATGTCTGCCAGATCTACAAACCACAATTTAGGCTCTTATTTTTTATTTTTAAAGGCACTTTCACAGAGAAAATCTTTCTGAATTTTTTCCAAATAAGAATTACTAAATTACAAGAGATATAAGATACACTTAAGACAGCTGTCTCCAAAAACCTGAGCACCTGGATGAGAAGAAAGGCTGAGTTACCAATAAATAAAAAATGATCAATTTGATTTTTACTCTTAAAGCATATGTTCAGGAAAAGTTGCACACACAAATTCAAATAAAAGTGAATAAGGCAATAGATACACAAGTGTATTTGAATCCTGCATCAAATTGATACCCTTTGATCATTCACCATGAAGTACGGTTGTCAACCTTAGCTACACATTAAGATCACCAGAGAATTTTTTAAAATACTGATGGCAGAGCACACATCACCAGAGAGTCACATTTAATTGGACTTGGGAAAGATATACATATCAGCACTTTAGAAGATCTTTGGGTAATTCTAATAAGCTACCAAATTGGAAAGCCAATGTTCAAAGGGATCATTGTGGACTTAGTCTTCATTTAGAGCCAGCAAAACAAAAAAGTAGATATATAACAAAACTGTACAGCATCACACAGGTAACGACTAGTCCACTACATCTTGTATATAAAGAATGATGATATAATGCCACGGACGGGGTTCTGTCGGGACGACGGAGGATGCCTAGGGGAGGAACCTGGAATAGGATGGGGAGATGGCAAACAGACAACTCACACACATTAGGAGTGGATGCTGAGTGCTGAGTGCTGAGTGCGATTTAATGCAGAGGATAACAAACTTTTATAGCAAAAAGTCTCCATAAGAAAGGGCAAAAGGTTACACAATCTTGCTGCAAGGCTTCGTTCTTGGATGGTCACCAGCTGGTCGCCTGAAAGGGCAAAAGTTTACACAATCTTGCTGCCTGAAAGGCACTTGTTTCCAGCTTATCTCTAAGAAATATAATGGGTTTCGACGTTTGTCACCATTTAACCATTATCTTATTTTTATAGAGGCCTTCCTGTTCCTTCTTTAATAATAAGCACCAAGGAGACTTACATCTAGCAAGTCTCTTAGTAAATGAGAGAGTAGTAGGAAGTTTTTTCTCCTAAGTAGTTATCTCAGTAATTGCCATACATTCCTTCTGTTCTAGTTGCCCTACAGCTTCTTGTAAGTTTCTTACAAACAATTCCTTCTGCTGAAATGACTTCATGAAACCCCCAAAATTTTATATTTGCTTATGGCTTGTCTATTAGCCTCCATAAGAGGGGTTTCAGGGTAGCACTTAACTCCGGTGAGTTAGTCATATTTTTAAGACACTCTTCAGATATTGGAGTCGTCAACACTCTTAAGAAAGAGCTTTGTATAGGGAAACGTTGACAATGAGCAAGTACAAAGAGCAGTAGAAACAGTAAAAGATTAATAGGCACTCTTATGAGGAAAAGATAGGCAGAAACACATCTTTCCCAGGGGTTTGCCAGCCTTTTTCCAGGAGTAGGCCTCTTAGAAGCCCTATTCTCTGAGGTAGACTTTGGTGAAGTCCCAAAACTTGGAGATAGGTTTCTGTAAAGCCCCATTCTCTGAGGTAGACTTCGGTGAAGCCCCAAAACTCAGAGATAGGTCTCTGAAGCCCCTATCATGGTCTGATAGATGGTTTCCCATGCTAAGCAGACTCCACTGGAGTCGGCGTGGCAATATAATAACAAGGAAAGAGCCACGAGGTCTGCTTCACTTTCACTCTATTTCAAGTTAAGGTAGATACTTTTATATGAAAACAGAAGGAAAAATTAATAACTTATCCTTGGCAAATAAGACTAACACCTTCCATACAGGTTAACCTTGTTCCTTATTAGTATGCTCAACTTCACAGTTAGTGTAGGAAGGTTATGATGGGAATCTTACTCTGTGATACACAAAGTTGAATGCAAAAAGGTTCTCAGCATTTCCTCTGGAAAGTCCTCACTATGTTGTTTTCTGTTTCTGGTTGGGCCATACCACAATAATAGCTACTATTGTGATAAAATTTAATTCCTCAGGCAGATTACTATCAATGTATGATACTTTACTTCCAGTGTAATCTTGAAAAGCTCCAGGAATATTATGAAATATACACCATAGATATAAATACATGTTATGTGGCTTACTAAGATGACCAGTGTGTCACAAACAAGTCAAGTTTTACTATGGCATCCCATTTAGATCCAAACTCTTTAAGTATTCACTGCTGTGATAGAAATGGGAAGTTAGCTGGGTGCCAGTGGCTCATGCCTGTAATCCTAGAAACTCAGGAAGCTGATCTGAGGATTGCGGTTTAAAGCCCAAGCAGGAAAGTCTATGAGACTCTTATCTCCAATTAATCACAGAAAAATCCACTGTGGCTCAAGTGGTAGAGTGCTAACCTTGAGTAAAAAGAAGCTCAGGGACAACATCCAGGCCCAGAGTTCAAGCCCTGGGGTTGGCATAAAAGAGGAGGAGGAGGAGAAGGGGGGGTGGGGGTGAGGGGGAGAGGAGGAGGAGGAGGAGGAGGAGGAGGAGGAGGAGGACGAGGACGAGGAGGAGGACGAGGACGAGGAGGAGGACGAGGAGGACGAGGAGGACTGAATTTAATTTACAAGTATGGTATTGTGTGAGTCCAGAATACAAAGAACTGTGCACCAGAAGAAAATTAGGAAGCAGAAAATACAGAAAGCTCTCACCCTCCCTGTCTTTTCTCTAAAACAGGACATAAAGTTATAATGGTATAAGGAATCCTGATCCAGCTCAACAGAGAGCACAGGTTAACCTCCAAACATAGCTTTAGATTCTCATCAGCCTGAAGATGATACCACAGGAATTTATATTAGCAAACTTTATGAACAAACCTTGACCTGCTATTTGTTTGCCTTTTCTCCAAGTTGCTGTCTATAAAGACTCAAAGTCCATTTCCTTTGTCTTGTCATTTTTTCAAATTTATTGTTCTTCTTTGAAGATGCTGCAGGAGCCAGAGTTCTAAGGCACTGCTGTGAGCTAGCTTTCATTGCATTATCTCCTGAACAAAGTCTTCCAAAGCTTATTTGTTTGCCTTTTACTCACTTGGTTTGTTACAAGGTCTGTCCCAACTACTAACACCTGACAGTTGAAGGAAACGTATTGCCTTCCTTAGAGTATCACTGTGTTTGAGGGGCCTTGTTTCCTGTATTACCTCTGTGGGAACACACAGGTAATGGTAGATTTATTGCAGAAGTGGCTTCAGCACAGTGACAGTTTGCAAGCTCCAAGAAACACAGTATGCTTTTGCTCTCTCCCTCCCTAGAATCCAGCTTGCTCCCTAGGAAGAACCCTGGTCTACCTGTTAGAAATTGTTAGACCTCATGGAGAAAAACTCAGCTATACAAACCTAAAATAGCATTTGGCCATCTGATTTGCTTCCTATTGCATGCACACACAGGAGCTAGGCTAACATTACACAAAAGCTGAGACTAAAAGACTTACATATTCACAAGAAATACATATTTATTGTTTAAGCCACTTGTTTTTGTAATTGGGAATTGACAATTAGTATACAGACCATCTGATTTGCAGCTGCCCAAAACATATGACAAATCTCACACAAAGCCAAATACTATAATATCACTAAGCTGACATGTTGAATTATAACCCCTCTGTACAACTACTTAGAGATAAGAAAAATATAATTTAAAAACAAAAAATAAATAGTACAGTAAGTGCAGCTTTCGTACATTTCCTGAATCTATAGAAGAAGGTGCTGACACTGGCCATTCCTAATCATGCATCTTATGATTTTAAACAGGATTAATTACATGTCAATCCATTGTTCCATAAAGGTTTAGCAGTAATATCTAAGGTCAGTCATGAAAAAGACAAGCAGTATAAAACTTAAAGTACTTCTCAGCATAGCTCACGTCAGCTAGAAAAGCAGCATTGCTTTTTATCACACTCTCTACTTTCGTACTTCTGCACTTTACAGATTTTAGTTTGTGTTTCCCCTAATTGTTGAATAACAAAACTGGCACTAGTAGTTCATGCCAGTAAATCTAGCTACTTGGGAACCTGATGGTTCAAAGCCAGACTGGGCAGAAAAGTTCTTGAGACTTTACTTCTAGTTAACTACCAAAAAATTCCCCAAATCAAGCTGTGGCTCAAGTGGTCGAGTGCTGGTCCTGAGTAAAAAAGCCAAGGGACAGAACCTACAACCAGAGGAGTTTAAGCCCCAGTACTAGCACACACAAACCTATAGGCACATACAAAAACACATGACCAACAGCATCCTGAAAGGACAGATAGCTTAATTCCTGATGCTAGGTATTGGTATTAGAAGACTGTCTCCACTTTCTGAAGAATTTCATATTCCGCCATCTATAACTGTCAGTCAAAATAATGTGGTGATGAGACAAGGAAGATTGATTGCAGGAAATTGATACCACTAAATTCATTTTTTCTTTTGTCCAGAACATGTGATTCTTGAACCTAACCACCAATCGGTGGCATGAACCTAATTAAAACCTAATAATATGATAGCTATGGAAGGAAAAAAGAAATGGATATTTCAGGTTTATGGATGGAGCAGCACTTCCTCAAATGGCTTTCTCCTTTAGTGCTATTTGTTCAACTCATCACTTTTGAGTATGTACAAAGGATCTATCTTGCAAGATGATGAATGCTAGAAGACAGATTTTAAAAGGAAACTTATCAGAGGTCCATTTCAGAGAAAATTCTAGCTGCAATCAGGCTCATAGCATTTTCATCTAACAACTGCAATTCTCTGATGTGTGAATCTTGCAGCTTTAGAGCACCACTATGTGGTCTATTGGGGTGTGTGTGTGCGTATGTAGAAAAGTGTATATATTTTTTTCATATATATGTATATATGCATATATGCACACATATGACAATGACAGCTTAAAATGACTGTGTTTCTCTTATTAAAAAATTCATTTATTCACAGGAGTACAAAATGCAAATAACCTTTTAAAAAAAAGTAAATGAAATCTTTGTATTTAACTGTGCAAAAACATAAATAATTTGGTAGCTAATTTTAACAAATGGAAAAACACCCCGACCATTTTTTTCAAGGGATTCTATCTTAATGCATTTTGCTATTGTGCTTCATCTGCATGTGGTACATTACATTTAATGGAAATCACACAGTCCAATTATCTCTCCTCGGGGAAGAGGGGAAGGGAAAAGGAGGTAGAGGAATTCATTGTAAGCACACTAAAAATGCCTTTGGCAACTTAACAGAGGAAGAAAAGACAGACTGTGCTTTTCAGCCATTTATGTAAGTCCCTTATAGATGGTCCACTCCAGACAAGAAACCCAGAGCAGGCCTCACTAGAAGGAGGATCAGGAAGCTTTCTGTTCCTGCACTGGGCTGTAGAGAGAATGTAACTTTATTGTTAGTTAAGGTAGCTCCTTTTGTCTAGCAGCTGCATACACTGGGGGACATCATTTAGATCTTTGCTCTTCCTCTCCTCTTTCCTCTCCCTATCCCTTTTGTCTCTTCCTTTCATTCTCTCTCTCTTCTTATAATGGTGGTAGGGGAAGGGATGGAATCCAAGGGTCTTGTACATGCTAGGCAAGCACTCTACCACTGAGCTACATCCAGCCCAGCCCATTTTTACTTGACATTTAAGCCAGAAAGCCAATTGTAGAATTCCCTCTGCTCAAGGATGTGTCTCTACCTAAAAATATAATTCACCACCAAGAAATATCTAGCTTGAAATAAACAGCAAATGACATTATAGTAAAAATATTCTGGATAGCTCATGTGATAATCAGCATCCTGTGCTGCACACAGCAATTTAATAGCTTCTAGCTGCATGTGCTTATTGAAAATTTAATTAAAGTAAGGTTCCTAGTTGCCCCAACTATATTTCAAGTGCTCAACAACTACCTGCAAATGATGGCTACCATACTGTACAGCACTGATAAAGAACCTCCACAGAACAGTAGAGAATTGTCTTGTGAAACACTGGCCTAATACTCAAGCCCCTGTTTATATTTCATATGTACAGAGTTAGGATACTCTGTAACAGCCTGGATCCCAGCGTTTCTTTTAAACTCTCCTTTCCTCCTACTGGTTATGTGGGATCTGATGTCATTCTTGGTTTTTGTGCCTATTAATATTAAGTCTGGGAAGAGTCGGTGATAAATATATATCTCTTTAATGCCTAGGAAAATAACAAGAATTCACTGAAGAAGATGGAGATGACTTCCAGGACAAAGGGAAAATATTGCAGTAGTAAGCTGATATATCCCATTTTTTACCCATCATGTTTCTCCTCCCTTTCATCCATAAAAATGGTACTCTATTCTACTTTGTGAGGGATGAAATTGTAAGGAAAAACTGTTAACTGCTATGCTGTGAATAGAGATTTCTTGGTGTCTGCATAAGCCATGCTTTAAAGTGGATCTTAGAGCTAGGCAAATGTTATCTTTCAAAGGGACTTACCTGATTTTAAATTGGAAAATTTCCTGAACTCTTCCTCCACCATTTTCAAGTCTCCATATGTTGTCTTTTTCTCCTTCTTTTACAATATAAGGTCAACATAGATTGTTGTCTTTTGGGAGCTCTGATTTACCCACACACTTAGAAAAATGTTTGCATGTGGTAGCCATTAATAAATGTTTGTGAATGAATACATCCCTTCCTCGTGCCAAGTGTGGTTCTCAACCTGTCGGTGGATAATAAAAATCACTCAAGTTACTTGCAGCCAACTAGAGTTTGCTGGGCTACTATACTACATTTACCAAGTCCCCAAAGGATCAATGTCATTAACATTGACTACCTGATTTCTATATCACAGTAGGTGCTTAGAGAATATTATTCAACATCTTCTCCTGTTCTACTTCAATTTCTCTCAGTTCTTGTTGATCTTACCAAAGTAGGAGACTTCATTTCTTTCTCTCTGAACATCTGCTGTAGTTCCCAGTAGTTCTTTCCAGATACAGCCTATTATTTCATGATACTTGGAGTTATCCCATCTGCAGGAAATGATTTCACAGGTCCTCAGTGGGGGGCCTGCAAAGCCCTCTATAACTTTAGGGCTCAAATAACTCTTGAGCCCTGAAAGCTTCTAGATAATGAGCATAATATTAATAAAAACCCTCTGGGCCACAAAGGATAAGAAACTCATGACAACCAAAGGACTTCACTGGTACAGAACATCATAGATTATGTAGAAAAGCTCAGAAGTATATGCAGTTCTCTGAAATAAATGAAGCCAATCGTTGCTCCTCTCTGTGTCAGCTTTAGTCTCTATCATTGCGGATGGGCTCTGTCTCCACATGAAAGAAATCTTACTACCATCAACTGCTTAAAATTCATCTGTCTCTTACCTTCATTTTTAGGAGAAGTAGACCACAGGACACAGGAAGCAGAGTGATACTGTACTAAAATGCAGGTCCCCTTGTGAAAGATGAGGACTTTGGGAGAAATGAGAGATTTTCAAAGACAGGCGCTGGGCAAACTATCCCAAGTACCTATGCTACAACAAGTCTTTCTCATTTCTTTCCCATTAAAAAAAAGTATTTGCAAAACACTTTCTCAGATCTTTGGATGCTCAGGAAGCATTTGTTTAATGGTGATAGAATAAAGCTATTGTAACAGCTAACATACACAGAAGACTCTGGGAACTCAAATGTAGCACTCTTTCACCATAAAGTATTTTAGATGAATCTCTACTAAGATGTAGGGCATGAAAATCACTTTCTGTTTTCAATTCAACTACTATTATAGCAATATCCCAAATTTTAAATAAGAAACTATCTTGAAATAATAATAAACAATTACTGTTTTCTTTACTAAGGGTACATATCAATTCAAATTTTGTAGATAATGTCAAACTATATCAATCTGAGGTCTGGCTCTTCCATTTTTAACTCTGTTTTGTTTTGTGTTTTTTTCATTTTTAACTCTTTGACTCTGTCAAATCTCTTAAATTTCCTCTAGCACAGTTTATTGCATGGATAAACTAGAAATTAAAAGAGTAACCATCAAATGTACACATGCATATATACTTGGAATAAGACCTTGGATACATAAAAACACTGTCTCTCAATTTGAGGTGACTTTGCCTTCACAGAAGACAACCGTAGTTCACACAACTTCATGGAAGGCTACTTACTGTAATGAATTGAAGTTTAGTATGCTACTAAATATCCTACCATGCACATCTTGCAGACAAAGAATTATTCATCCCAAAATATCAGTAGTGCCAAGGCTGAGAAATCTTGGATTAAGGGATCCTTAAATGTTACTTGTTATTATCAGAAATAAATGTACTGGCAAACTCTTAGGCAACACTCAGTACCAGCTACTGTTATAATCACTGTATTTTAGTCTTTTTAGAACAAACAAGTGAACTTATAAAACTGTAAAGTGGGTCCTCTTTTGTATCTCTGTCTTGTAAGCATGAGGGGTATAATGACAAGGATTTAGTCTTGGTCCTTCCTAGATGGTAATTGGAACCTATCAGTAAGGTTGCAGTAAATCTTTCTGGAAAATTGTTCTCACTGGGAGATATGTTTTTATTATAAGAAGCTTATGTAGATTTTTAACACTCTTCATTTTCCCTTCTACCTACTTTCACTCTCCAGTTCACATTTGAAGAATGTCAAAATTCTCTTATGTGTTTGTTTTTAATCAGATATTCAAATCCAATAGTTTCCCTTCCTCTACATTTTTCAAGCCCCTCCCTGATTGTTAGAGGTTACTTTGCAAGGATTACAGCAAATAACTGATATGAAAAGATAAGAGATTTGTGTGTTTATCCTAAAGCTTAAGTTAGATTTCCTGCACTTTGATGTATAAGCCTCTTTCTGACTTTCCTCCAAATGTATTGAGCAATACCATGAAAGTAATTTCCAAGCCAAAGGTCTGCAAGATGGCGACAGAATTACTGAGCATCTCCTGTCTTTTGGGGACTTCAGGAATAAAAAGCTTCTTTCTTAGATTAATGCAATTGTTTGAAAACTGATTAGCTATTAAGTCTTTGGCTTAATTTCTAAAGTTCTGTTTTTACAGACTGAGAAATAATGTCTGCAGGTACCATTTCTTGTTTTCTGTTTGTTTTTTTAGTAAAGGTATAGCAATGTTTTAACCAAGTCTGACAAAATTGAATTAAATATAATCAATGGCTTATAACTTCATACAATAAAAATTGAAGCATTCAGCCAAATCTTTAATAGTCTATATAAAATACTTCCTATTTCTGAGAAATTTAGACAAACTTAAGAAAATTAAATGCATTTATTAACAAGATTCCAAAGGTCATGCTGTTTTATATGTACTAGACTTTCATTCCCTCTCTGTGACTTAAAGTTTCTAGAGATGAAATGTAACTTTGCAGCAGTCATCTTAACATGGCTCAAGATAACAGGGGATTCAAAATTTAATCCAATCAAATTAACTATCAACAAATGTTACATTAAGGAAAAAAGACTGATCCAAACCTTCCTAAGAAACAACCTATAGGTGATCAGAACTGGCAGATTTCATGAATCATATATATATATATATATATATATATATATATATATGCTTATTTCAGAATAACTCCTCTGAAAATATATACCTCAACTCAGAATTCACAATTTTTTAAAAAATAGTTTTGTTTTTTTTTTGCTGGTCCTAAGTCTAAGTCTTGAACTCAAGGATTGCGTGCTATGCCTGAGTTTTTTGGGGTTTTTTTTTTTTGGCTCAAACACTTGAGCCAGAGCTCCACTTCAGCTTTTTCTGGTGGTTGATTTGATATAAGAATCTCACAGACACTCTTGCTTGGGCTGACTTGGAACTACAATCCTCAGCTCTCCGTTGTCTGAGTAGTTAAGATTACAGTAGTGAGCCACTGGTGTCTGGCCACACTGTAATTTTTCTGCATCAAGAATCCTTATCTTCAGGAAAAATAAAAGCATGACTTCATCAGAACCAGATGAGAAAACCAGCACTTGGTAAAAGACTCTCTGCCACTCACAAGACACTCAACACCCTAAACTTGCCCTCTGGCTGCAACTTCCCTCAACACAGCAATTATTACTCCAGACATATGCAGATACCCTCAAGTTTAATGTCTACCAAATCCACCATGATAATCTCCTGTGAAAAATTCTGTAAGATAGTGAAAGACCTGATAAATAGCATTGAGGAAGTGCTCTGCGAACAGTGCCCCTCCAACAGTGTTCTAATAATCAGGATGTTCCTGAGGATCATTAGGATGCTGGACATGTCAAGAGGTGAGAAGAATTGGGGGAGAGATGAACATATCTTCACTATGAGCCAACTTCTGAGGATGGCTTTGTTCTACAGGACAATTTTCAATAAAGCTTTTCATAAACTGTCTAGTTACGAGATAGGGAATTTGGAAATATTTAACTCAGCAATGAATCTGGCAGGTGATTGAATGTTAGCATGCATCTGAGCTCAGATTTCATGCAGGATTAATACTATGTTCTTCATCTCACAAGTTGAGGAAGATTAAAAGGAGAGGATGTAGTTGGAAGGTTGGAAGGAGTAAGGCAGATTTGAGAGCCTAAACAGAAGATTTTAGGCCTAATGGTCTTTGGGAAGTATTTGCAGAACTGAACTACACACTGGCCGGGTTGTCATGGAAACCAGCAGTGCTGAGAGGTAGAGATGAGAGCTCCAGTGAGTAAGGTTCTCCCTGAAGTTCTGGGAATCATACAAATCCCCAACCCACCTCTGAGCTTGAAATCAGCCTGTTTGGCTACATAGCAGATGGACAGCATGGTTTTGAAAACATTTCTGGAGTTAAAAGTACTGTGTAGCTTTCTTTGTAGTGCCAGGTTTGTTTATTTAAAAAAATCCATATATTGTGTTCTGTGCTCCTCCTATCTCTTATCTACTATGGAACAGGAGCAAAAGAGAGAATGACAGGGGCATTGGCAAAGATCGTATTTGGCAACGTCCTATTGATTTCCACTTCCTGCTTTATCAAATTACAACAACAAAAAGATTGTCCAAAATGGTGCTCGTGGGGTGTCAATTGTCACAATCCATTTGCTGAGAAACTCTTTTCACGAAAGACCTTATTTTGCTAAGGAAGTAATTTTTATTGTGTGAAAATGGCTTATGACTTTTAAGTTTTGTTGTTTGGGTCCTTATTGTTCTTTGTCTTTATCTAAAACAATGTCTGCGTATGTATTAATGACTTCATTTCTGTGCATATGTGTGTGTAGGCACTGTATGTGCAAGCATGTAAATGTACATATATCTGCATGCTCATGTTCTATATATGTATAAATTCAATTTTTGCAGTGCTGGAGATTGAACCTAGCCAGGGCCTCACATATGCTAGTAAATAAATATTGGATTAGCAACACCTCCAGCCCTATATGAAGTCTGTGTATGTGTGTGTTTTGGTACTGGGAATTGAACTCAGGGTCTCTCAATATCAGTTTACTTAAGGCTGGGGTTCTGTCAGTTGAGCCACACCTCTACTTTCAGCCATTTGCTGGTTAATTAGACATAAGAGCCTCTCAGACTTTTCTGTCTTTGCTTGCTTCAAACCATATGCTGAGATCTCAGCCACTTGAGCAGCAAGGATTACAGGAATGAGGCACTCAGCTAAAGTCTTTTTTTTCTTTTTTCAATTTTTTTATTGTAAAGATACTGTACAGAGGGATTATAGTTACATGAGTAAGGTAATGAGTACATTTCCTATCGAGCATTGTTACCCACTCCTTTGTTTTTCCCCTACCATCCCTTCCCTCCTCGCCTCCTCAACTCCTTCCTCCCCACCCCCCGAAGTTGTAAAGTTCATTTTCAACATAGTGTATTGTACATCTCATTGTTACAATGGATCATCCTGTATCCCTTTTTCAGCATTTTATTTCCCTTCCCCTCCCCAAATTAGAAAAACATACATACAATATACAGGGCACCTGAATCAAATACAGTGACAACAGGGGCTATACCATGGGGGAAGAACACACAAAAGAAACAAAAAGATCATTTTAATTGTCCTCTGCATCTTTGATTTTAATGTTGACAATTTTTTTTTCTTGTCAGTCATGGGGCTTGAACTCTGGGCTTGGGCGCTAGCCTTCAGCTCTTCAGCTTGAGGCAAGCACTCTACCTTTTGAGCTACAGCGCCACTTCCGATTTTCTATTGGTTTATTGGAGATTAGAGTCTCAATTGGAGATTAGACTTTCCTGTCTGGGCTGGCTTACAACAGTGATCCTCAGATCTCAGCCTCCTGAGTAGCTAGGATTACAGGCATGAGCCACCGGCACCAGGCTTTTGTTGACAATTATTTTGCAGTTAGGATGCATTATTTCCTCTTCTTTGGAAAATTGTACATAATAATGCTTTGTAAGGTGATGGACATTTTTTGTTGATAAGGAACTATTTAATATATGTTATCGCTGCATCAGGCCCATATATGACTTTGGTATTTGCTCCCCATACACTCAAAACACAATTGTGTTACTTTTGCATAAATCTACAGCGCTCAGCACAGTATATTTAAGAATTTGACATCTTAAATAAGGAAGTACAGAAAGTAGAGGGAGGAATCTAGGGAAAGGTACCAACTTATTCTGTAGGGGACAGTAGTAGTAGGGGACAGAGGGTTTCATGGGATTTGGCTACTAACCTGCTTTGTTCTCTGCCTTTCCTTTCTTGTTCCAACAGGAAGACTTAATCTTGTCTATATTTTAGGTAGGCTGAGGTTCTGAATAGAAGCCCACAACTGGAAAACCAGCTGGCATCAACCAATTTCTGTAACTGTCACAAGATCTACACATGCCTTTTATTCTCTGCCTTGCTCCAACTGTAACAATATCCCTAGATTCAATCTTCTACTAAATTTTACAAAGCTAACCCTGTGTTAGTATTGACTGATTCCTTTGTGACTCTAGACGCTGGTAACCATTTTATCTACTTTTTTAGCTGATGAACAACTAGAACTCAGCCTCTGGACTGTCCAAATCTTCCATCCATTTTGAGGTGGCATTACTTTTAGACATTCTGTTGGTATGCCATCCTATACTGCAGACATAAAAAGGTAATAAATACCCTCCTCAGCCTTTCATGCAATAAAGGTGCTGAGTGTGAATTACAGTTCACCCTAAACAGTATTTCAAAGTATAGAGATTTTGTGAGCTATTATTGCTGGCTATCAAATTTGAGTCCCTAGGTATCTGTGAATTGAAACTGTAGGGAAAGCAGGCTCTGGATGGGTTCCATTACCATTTTGGCAGTGGCATCTGTAACGGTAGCTTCCTATTTCTGGATTGCAATGCCATAAACATTTTCTGGACTCAATTGTCCAAATGGAGGACTCAGATATAGTCCAGGTGTTCTGTAAGTCATCTTGTATTCCAAGCTAGAACACTTTCTATTTCCAATGGTTTGGGGAACATCCCATGTCCAGCAAAATGATTTGTGCCTTAAAATACATAGATTTGGGGTTTCTAAAATGAATTCTGGTATATCACATGGGTCCAAGAGATGATATAGCCTTATCAGACAAATCAGAGCAGAAAGCACTTCTGACTTTGGCAGGTAAAGCTCAGAGCCTAAGCTCTCAGGCTACAAATATAGAGGATGGTCTCTGACCTCAGAGATGAAGCTCTTTTCTTTCTCTCTCTCTCTCTCTGTCTCTCTCTCTCTGTCTCTCTCTCTCTCTCTCTCTTTTTGCCTATCATGGGGCCTGATCTCTGGGCCTGGGCACTGTCCCTCAGCTCTTCAGCTCAAGGCTAATACTCTACCACTTGAGCCACAGTGCCACTTACAGCTTTTTCTGCTTATGTGGTGCTGAGGAATCCAACTGAGGGCCTCATGCATGCAAGGCAAGCATTCTACCACTGAGCCACCTTCCCAGCCCTGAAGCTTTTTTCTACTGGTCACTATGATCCCAGAAATATTGTAAATACTCTTGTATCTCTGTGTTTGGATAGAGTCAGGTGAATCTACTTAGTTTATTTATTCTGACTGGGAAAACACCCATGAATTGATACATTATAGGTGAAGTTACTTAAAGGACTTCTACCACTATCCCAAAACAGAGAATATGTTGGCAAACCAAAGCTACATGAACTTATTGTCAGGTAAATTAAACTGGCAGCTGAGGAAAGAGCAGCACGTAGTATTCAGGCAAGGGAAAGATTTATTTGCAGGCCACCTCTTGTCAAGTTGGAAGCCCACCAGCAGGAATCGAAAAGGGTCAAACCATACTCAGGCCAGATTATCAAGACCAGGGGTGGAAGAAGGTGTGGCCACACTGGATGTCCATGTGACCTCAGGGAGGGAGAGGGGGTAGATGACTGCCTTCAAGTGTATTGGTTACCTAGGTGACCCAGGTACTGGGCAGAGACTTAACCAAGAAGAGGGATGAGTCTGCTCTGCCTTCCAGGGTGGACCTTACATCATCTTTGGGTCATTGAGAGCGATTACCCAATCAATACTGTGGTCAGACTTAAGTGCAATAATAAATTAGGTGCTTTCTGTTAATGCAGTACTTAAGGGACAAGACACTCAAGTAATGCAGAAGGCATTCCAAAGGAGTTTCCTACCTTAGGTGTGACTTGCAACACCCCATTAAAAGTGCAGGAGGGAAGGAATCTGGTGAATGAAGGAGAGCTGACCAGGCAAAAGCAACGCAAAAAACGAGCAACAGAGAACCCTTAGCATTTCACTCACCAGAGTAGAGAAGTGGTGTGGATGTGGATATGGGGGCCAGCAATGGTATTGGTGAAAAGTCTCACGTGGCGTCTCAAGGTGGTTTGGTTAGCTGAAAAGGGGTGGTCAGGAAATTCTAATATTCCCGACTCAAAAACCCCAGCCAAGTCATGGCACCATATATGTTAAGTAAATTAAATTGGCAACCCAGGAAAGAGAGCAGCACACGGTAATCAGGCAAAGGAAAGATTTACTTGCAAGCTGCCTCTGGTCACGTTGGAAGCACACACAGCAGGAATAAAAAAGGGTTGAACCACAGCCAGGCCAGACTTATCAAGGCCAGGGACAGAAGAAAGTGTGGCCACACCACATGCGGATGTGACCTCAGGAGGTGACTGCCTCCAAGTGTGTCGGTTACCTCAGTGACACAGGTACTGGGCGGAGACTTAATCAAGAAGAGGGATGAGTCTGCTCCACCTTCGCAGGGTGGACCTTACACTTAACCAGTAGCACTGGAATGGACTTAGAGAAAAAACAGCTGTTGCTAGCTGGACTTGAGTTATTCAAGGCCCCTGCTCATTGCTAGGAACTCTTCTGGGTTCTTTGAAGTATAGAGGAACTAGTAATGAGGACTATAACATGTCAGGTGATTTGTGTTATCTATAAAAACTTTGAAAGACTAATTTATAGGGATTAAGGAATATGACTAATATTACATGACTTCTAAAAGGCACAGCCAATGTTTGAACCTAGGCCATTGTGAGCCAAACTTTCTGCATAAGTCTCTATGGATTACTTCTCTCTCTGTAAGGCTTCCTTTCCCTGGCCTGGCTACATGCAACAACCTTCAGTGGATAATGGCATGGTTTTATGAAATTTCTTATTCCCGTGGTAGTCTCTAAACTAAGCACAAACTAAGTTTCCAAATGAATTCTTGTCTGCGATACCCCAGCCTTTCCTGCAGTATGTAAGCAGCATGAGGATTTCTGAAGACCCTCACGTTATCTTGCCTACCCTATAGAGTGCCTTCCTTTTTGCTTGGCATCACAGAGTATCAAGACTTTCCTGGAGCTAGAACTGCCCACCACTTTTCTGGCATTCTCCTCCCACTGACATTCCAGGGGAGGTCCTCTTCCTACTACAGACCAGTGCCTCTGTCCTGGTTCTACACTCATGCAGAAGGAAAAGGGCCATCATGCCAGGAAAGGAGATGCCCACATGGACTTTAAAGAAGAGAGTGAAACACAAAACGATTCTTAATTGTGTGGGAGAGTGCACACTTGAAGGCAATAGAGGAAAAAAAATAGAATAATCAGAACATGTTCTAAATACATAGTGAAATGTCTCATGGTGCATATATATATATATATATATATATATATATCAAAAAAGATATATATTTTTTCTTTGTTTTTGGTCCCATCCTGGGGCTTGAACTCTGGGCCTGGCCATTGTCCTTGAGCATTTTTTGCTCAAGGCTAGGGCTCTACCACTTGAGCTACAGCTTCACTTCTGGCTTTTGGTGGTTAATTGGAGATAAGACTCTTACAAACTTTGTTGCCCAAACTTGCTTTGAACCATGATCTTCAAATCTCAGCCTCCTGAGTAGCTAGGACTACAGGTGTGTGTGAGCCACTGGTGCCCAACTATGTACATCTTTTATCTGTGTTAGGTTTTTTTCCTGCTGGATTCTGATATATTCTTGCACAACTCACACATTCTTATCCCACATCAACATGATTCTTTAATTAGAGACCAAGTCATTTCTAGGTTCCATTATCATAGGGAAGGAAGCTTCCGTCAGGAGAATAAAACCAGGAAGAGACTTTTCAACAGGAAGTGAAAGCAAGTCCTGCCATGCGTTAATCCCACGCCTGTACATTGAGGCTGAGGCTCCTAGATTCTGTTCAGACGAAAAGCCCTTCACAGAGGCATGCCAGGGGTTAAAGTGTGTCAAAGCATGCAAACTCTGGAAGCAAATCTTTCCAGAAAACCAATTATCAGTATTCATCTTCCTTTTGTATTATTCTTCTACCAATTCTGATGTATTTTGTAGAAAATAATAGGTAACACGTACTGAGCACTTATTTGTATGAGACTATGCTAAATTTTCCTGAAATTACCGAATTCAAGGTTCACAATAACCCCAGGAAGTGGGTACTATATGTACCCTAAAGTGCAATTCAAGAGTAAAGTGACTCTCCAGTCAGACTGCTAAAAATTGCCAGAACAATCATAGCCTTTCCAAAGCAAGAAACATTCTTAACTCTTAATGCATGAGAAGAGACAGATCCTTCCCTGCTGGTCTAGTCTGAGCTTTGTTATAAAACAATAAGGAATCATATTCCCACACATGGCAGCAAGATTACTTGGAAGAATGCAACATGTATCAGCTTGGAGATACCAGAAATAACTAACCTGAGAGGGACCCTTTCCTCCTCTTTCCAGGAAACACAAGCAATGACCTGAAAGATGTTTTCTATTGTTGCCTACTACTAACTACTGGGAGTTCAGTTTTTATGACTAATAAGATGTTATTTTTCCACATATGAAAATAGCCAATTTTATGACTTGGAGATAGAGAAGTCTTATAGTAAGTCAATATTTCACATGGGGTTAACAGCATACCAGGATTTTTTTTGTGTGTGTGTGTGTGTTTGTTTGTTTGGTGCTCTTCAATTTCTAATAAAAAATGTCTGAGATCTTATGAAAGTCTTCTTTATCAGAGACCTTCAAGGCATTAAGAAACATGGCTGATTACAGGGATATATTTTCTAAAAGACATCCATAAAAAGGGGCATTCTTAGGCAACAGTCGAATCTTCCCAGTCAAAAGTACAGGCAAAATTGTTTCAAAGTCTGTATACTGCACTTTGATTAACTTTTCTGCAAGTGTTCATATATACACTTGTGTATTCATGTAGTATGAGCAGGCACATAGTCCTTCAGAACTCTGAACCCCTATAAATGTTTTCTTTTCTTTCCTCCAGATCTGTGTGTGTGTGTGTGTGTGTGTGTGTGTGTCTCTGTGTGTGTGTGTGTGTGTGTCTGTGTGTGTGTCTGTGTGTGTTTTACTGGGACTTGAAGTTAGAGTCTTTCACTTACTAGACAGATGCTCTCCCACTTGATACAATCCAATAAGTGTGGATTTACTTGCATTTTGCCATAGTTTTCCAGGTCCATTTGCAAAGGCATTCTTAATGCTAACTTTGTAGTCTTCTGCTAGCTTCCTTTAAATTACCTTATATAAAGAGAACTTTGAAGATGAAGTATTAACTCTACTGACTCTGCAAACATATAATAAGGTCTTAAAAAGCTGTCATAGTAAAACATAGCAAATAGGAAAGGGACAATTTTCAAATGGAGATAAAAATAACAACAATACTAATAATACTTGATGGTTTAGCATCTTTTCATCTACAGCCTTGAAAATACTGATTGGTTGATTAGTTATTAGAAAGTGTTTTAAAGTTGAGTATGAAGAAATAGCTAACTCACAAATAATAAAATAACTAAGAATAAAGTTAACTAAAGAAATGAAGGGCCTCTACAATAAAAGCTTTAAAAACCTGAAAAAGGAAATTAAAGCAGAACTTAGAAAGTACAAAAACCTCCCCTGCTCCTAGATTGGGAGGATCAACATTGTGAAAATGGTAATACTTCCAAAGGCTATCTACAAATTTAATGTGCTACCAATCAATATTCCAATCTCATTCTTCAATGAAACAGAAGAAGCAATCCAAAAATTCATATGGAAAAATAAAAGACCCCAAATAGCAAAAAAATCTTTAACACAAAGAACAATACTGGAGAAATATCAATAACAAATTTCAAACTTTACTACAAAGCCATAGTAATCAAAACAGCTTGGTACTGGCACAAGAACAGACCTCAGGACCATTGTAATAGAACTGAAGACCCAGAAATGAACCCACAGACCGATAGCCACCTAATCTTTGATAAGGGAGCCAAAAACAAAAAATGTAGAATGGAATAAAGACAGCCTCTTCAGCAAATAGTGCTGGCAAAATTGGTTAATCACCTGTAGATTTTAACTAAAGTTAGATCCTTATATATCACCCTGCACCAGAATCAACTCCAAATGGATCAAAGACCTCGGAGTCAAAGCAGACACCCTGAAAACATTACAAGAAGGAATAGGAGAAACTCTAGGTCTCCTTGGCACAGGCTGAAATTTTCTTAATAGAAACCCAGAAACACAACAAATCAAAGAAAGGTTGGACAAAAGGGATTGCATGAAACTGCAGAGCTTCTGCATGGCAAAGGACATAGCTAGCAAGATCAATAGAAAGACCATGGATTGTGAGATCTTCTCTAGCCATACAACGGACAAGAGCCTCATATCTAAAATATACTTAGAACTCAAAAAATTAAATTCCCCCAACAACAAATCCTCACAGAAACAATTGCCCAATAAATAATGGCCAATAGACACATGAAGAAATGCTCAACTTCTCTAGCCATAAAAGAATTGCAAATGAAAATCATATTGAGATTCCACCTCACCCCAGTTACAATGGCTATAATCAAGAAATCTACTAACAGATGCTGGAGGGGATGTGGCCAAAAGGAAACCCTACTGCATTGTTTGTGGCAATGTAAACTTGTTCGACCACATTGGAAAGCAAACAAACAAGGGTATACTAAAACCACCAGCACAACTATGTTTATTGCAACATCATTTACCATAGCTAAGATATGGAACCAACCCAGATGTTCCTCAGTAGATGAATGGATCAAGAAAATGTGATATGTGTGTGTGTATAATGGAATTCTATGCCTCCATCAGAAAGAATTACATTGCCCCATTTGTTAGGAAATGGAAAGAGTTGGAAAAAATTATATTAAGTGAAGTAAGTCAGGCCCAAAGAAACATAGGTCCCATGGTTTCCCTTATTTGCAATAACTGGTATATTTCTAGGACAAGCAGAAAAGGTAAAAAAAAATACTATGTATATATGACCTTATAAGATGATAAGTGAAATGAACCCAAGACAGGGACGTAAGTGTTTTCTTCTTTCTTGCTATTATTTTTAATGTACTTATAATGTACTATATGATCTTTTTTGTTTCTTTTGTATATTCTTCCCCCCATGTTATAACCCATTTGATTGTATTTGATTCCAGTGCCTGCATCTTGTACATATACTTTTCTAATTTGGGGAGGGGAAGGGAAAAAATAAAATGCTTAAATAAGGATACAGGTTGATTTATTGTAACAATGAGATGTACAAGACACTATGTTGAAAATGAACTTTACACCTTGCAGGGGGGTATAGGGAGGGAGGAGTTGGAGAGGTGGGGAGAGAAGAGATAATAATAGGGGAAAAATGAAGGAGGAGATAACAATACTGGATAGGAAATGTACTCATTACCTTACTCATGTAACTGTAACCCCTCTATACACTATTTTTACAGTAAAAAATCATTTAAAAAGAAGAAATAGCTAAGGTCTTTGTACGAGAAGTAAGACAATTGTAATGTTTTCCTCAACCTCTCACGATAGAAGAAGGAATACTTCTAGAACTCAGAACTTTTCAACTGATTTAAATATTTCCTAGATTGTCTTTCATAAATAAACAGTCCTGGAAGGCAAATGAGTGTCAAAATATCAGTTGGCCAGCAAACAGAGGAACAGACTTTTAATTTGAAGAAACAGTGAGTGCTTCTCTTTGCTTTTCTTTTGCTTATTATAACCAGTGGTAGTTTGAGAATGATCTTCCAGAAGGTAGCCACTTTGCATCTTGCCCCAGTTTTACTGTGTTATTTCAGGAACAGAAGGTGAAATGGACAATAATTCATAGGGTCTTTCTGGAAGATAAGCTAAAATTATTTCTTCCCAACCAGAGTATACATCATAATTACCTGGAGAGTATGCTTCAATGTGCTCCATTCTAGAATTTGTATTTTATTAGAATTTGTCATTGAAGTTGCATTTATAGAAAGATCTTTTAATTTGGCACTTGGGGGTTTGAATTCAGGGCATCATGCTTGCTAAATCAAGCACTCTATCACATGAGCCATAACTCCAGTCCAGTCTGCAGATGGAGTCTTGCAAACATTTTCCTGGCTGGCCAAGAACCTTGGTCTTCCAGCATCAACTTCCTGAGTAGCCAGGATTCCAGGCATGAGCCACCAGTGCCCAAATAAGATCCCATGTTCTGCTGTTGCTGCTGTTCTAAGACCACAGATCAAGCACCACTAGGTTAAAACCATCTGAGTTATATTTTAACTTTAATTATCGACACAATAAAAAAAGAAACTACAAAAAAAGAAAAAAATGGATGTCTCATGATTACCATTTGGTAGAGGAAAGAGAATGTTTCAGTTAAAATGTTGAGTACATTTATGAAATCACAAAGAGTAACCTGACCTTTTTCTGTTTTTGACAAAGGCAAAACAAAACTCACTGTGCAAAGAACGGACTATTCAAAAATGCTAAATAATCATTAGGAAAATACAATGAAAACTATAATGAAATGCTATAGACACTCCCATTTAAATGACTGAAATGAATAATAATAACAATATGAAATGCTGGTGAGTCTTGTAAAAAGCCTTAGCTTGATACACTGTTCAAGTAAAAGAAAATACTGCAACCACTTAGGAGAATATTTGGAAGTATCTACCACAACTTAATCTAAGTACATACTATGACTGGGCAATTGTGCTCCTAGACAGATTCCCAACAGAAACATGAGTCTACATGTACTCTAAAAGCCTGCACTATCATAGTCATAATAGTGTTCTCACAGCACCAAAAAAAATAATAAAAGCTACCCAAATGTCCATCTACAGTAGAACATGTACATACAGTACTATATATCCATACAAAAGGACATTAATTGATAAGATTGAGCAAGCAAAGTATAATTCTTACAATTCTGATGGTCCTTGACAGAAAACAGACAGGAAAGAATGGGAACTAGTCTATGATTCTATCTACATAGAGTTTAGAGTAGAAATCAATCTATGCAATTAGTAGTCAGTTGTTAGTCATGAGGATCATGAGTCTTGATTTGGAACACTTGCAACTGGTAAAAGAACCACTTTGGAGCCGAGCGCCAGTGGCTCCTGCCTATAATCCTAGCTACTCAGGAGGCTGAGATCTGAATATCACGGTTCAAAGCCAGCCCAGCAGGAAAGTCCATGAGACTCTTTCCTCCAATAAACCACTCAGAAAACCAGAAGTAGCATTGTGGTTCAAGCGATAGAGTGCTTGCCTTGAGCTGAAGAGCTGAGGGACAGCATCCAGGCACAGGGTTCAAGCCCCACAACTGACAAAAAAACAAAACAAAACAAAACAAAACACTTTGGAAAGCAGTATGGAAGTTGCTCCAAAGACTCCACATAGAGATCCCCTATGACCCAGCAATCCCACTTTTGGGCATTTACCCAAATGATCACATACAAGGGTATACTAAAACTACCAGCACAACTATGTTTATTGCAGCATTATTTACCATAGCTAAGATATGGAACCAACCCAGTTGCCCCTCAGTAAATGAATGGATCAAAAAAAATATGGTACATATACAATGGAATTCTATACATCCATCAGAAAGAA
Organism: Dipodomys ordii; assembly: GCF_000151885.1. NCBI lineage: Eukaryota > Metazoa > Chordata > Mammalia > Rodentia > Heteromyidae > Dipodomys > Dipodomys ordii. The sequence goes on from NW_012267300.1 coordinate 3,750,564, forward strand.
TGACACCGCCCCATTTGTTAGGAAATGTTAAGACTTGGACAAAATTATATTAAGTGAAGTAAGCCAGGCCCAAAGAAACATAGGTCCCATGGTTTCCTTTATTTGCAATAACTAGTACATGTGTAGGACAAGCAACAAAGGTCAAAATCTATATATATATGATCATATAAGATAATGTTATGTCTCCATCAGAAAGAATTACATTGCCCCACTTGTAAGGAAATTGGAAGACTTGGAAAAAATTATATTAAGTGAAGTAAGCCCAGCATAAAAAACATAGGTCCCATGGTTCCCTTACTTGCAATAACTAGTATATATCTGAGACAAGCAGAAAAGGTCAGATAAGAAGATGTGAAGTGAAATGAACCCCAAGATAAGGACACAAGTGGTTTTTCTTTCTTGCTATTGTCTCTGATGTATTTATAAGGTACCAAGTGATTTTTTGTTGCTTTGTATTTCCCTCCCCCACAGTATAATCCCTGTTTTCACTGTATTTGATGTTGGTATAATTTGGGGAGGGGAAGGGAAAAAACAAATAGTTTAAATAGGGATACAGGTTGACCCATTGCAACAATGAGATGTACAAGGTGCTATGTTGAAAAACGAACTTTACAATTTAGGGGGGAAGGGAGGGATGTAGTTGAGGAGGTGGAAGAGAAGGGATGGTAGGGAAAACAAAGGAGGAGGCAACAATGCTTGATAAGAAGTGTACTCATTACCTTGCTCATGTGATTGTAACCCCTCTGTACAGTATTTTCACAATAAAAAACTTATTAAATATGTCAAAAAATGAACTTTATAACTTTGAGGGAGTATGGGGGTGGGTGGAGGGGAGGAGATGGGAAAGGGAAACAAATGAGGATGCAACAATGCTTGATAAGAAATGTACTCATTATCTTGCCCATGTAATTGTAACCCCTCTGTATAGTATTTTCACAATAAAAAAAACTTATTAAAAAAAAAGATGATGCTAAGCAAAATGAACCTCAAGATGGGGACATATGTGGTTTTATCTTTCTTGCTGTTGTTTTTAATGTATTGATTATTGTACCATGTGATGTTTTTGTTCCTTTTGTATTTTTTTCCCCCGTGGTATAACCCCTGTTTTCACTGTATTTTTTAATGTTTTTTATTGTGAAAATACTGTACAGAGGGGTTACAATTACATGAGCAAGGTAATAAATACATTTCTTATCAAGCATTGTTGCCTCCTCCTTTGTTTTTCCCCTACCATCCTGCAATCTGCAATCCCATCTCCACTGCTAGCTAGCTACACTCCACCTTCCCCGACCCCACCCTGGCCTCTGCGCCAGTTATAAAGTTCGTTTTTCTACATAGTATCTGGTACATCTCATTGTTGCCATGGGTCCATTGCAACATCATATTTGATTCCATTGCCCTGCATCTTGTATATACATTTTTCTAATTTGAGGAGGGAAAGGGAAATAACAAAATGCTGAAATAAGGATACATGTTGACCCATTGTAACAATGATATGTTCAAGACACTGTTGAAAACGAACTTTACAATTTGGGGGAGGAGGAGGAGTTAGGGAGGTGGGGAGAGAAGGGATGGTAGGAGAAAAATAAAGAAGGGTGACACAATGTTTGATAGGAAATGTATTCATTACCTTACTCGTGTGGTTGCAGAAGAAAGACAATAAAAATAATGCTGATTGGCTCAAGTATAAAGTTCCTTGTTAGAGGTTCATTAATGATTTCGGGGTGCTACAATTTCTAGCTTAAATTTCTATTTATGCTGGGGTTTGGTGTGTTCATGTAGTAATTGAAAGTGTCTAAGTCACCCTAATGTAATGACTCCCCAATTATAATTTAACATGACATATTTTCATATGGTGAAAATTCAGTGAGCTATTACGTGTGGTATGTGCATTTACCTACTTATCTACATGTGGTTTTATAAAATCATCATGAGACTGGTTTCTGCTTTGCTTCAGGTGATAACTTCGGTTCATGTATACATTTAGCTCTAATAAATTCCTTCTAATTCAGGGAGTCTGTCTTTTTTGTTTTTTTACTTTCCCACCTTTCAGACTTCTCTTTTTTAAGTTTATAAATTGCTTCCTTACCTCTGTCTCTAGACTTTCTTACATTTTACTTAAAGAATTTTCTGCAGCTGATTCTATTAATTCATATATGATAGGTAATGATATTTAGTAGAGTAGTGATATAATTTAATATATTTGTGTTTATATAATACAATGGTGTTTATACTCCAAATACCAGTAGCCATTTCTTCTGTAGCCTACACTACTTGAGAAAATTGAACCACCTTATTCAGTTGCTGAAATCCTAAAAGCCGCCTTTTTCCTCCTCTTTTCCTCACTTTTACCAAGTTCAATCCACATTTTCAACCTCGCTTCCACCAGTGGATCTACTACATATCCTTTTACTCTCTTCCATAGCTCTAGTCTTTCACTTGCACTGTGTTTCCAGTCTCAGCTTCAGCCTGAATTTAGATCTTACTATTTTCCTGTGTAAAAGTCTCCATCCAATAGACTAGCATAATCATGAAGTATAAAGCTGAAATTTCACTTCAGCCTGCAAGGAATGAAAATATCTTCCTAAAACATCTCTATCTCATTTCCCTCTAGCTCTGCTCATTTGCCCTTGTTAGGATCCTAACAAGGTCCTCCTTAGAAACTTTACACAAGCCATCTACCTAGAATATCTTTCTTTCACCTAAAATCTTCACCTGCCTAGTCTTTCTCTACTGCATCAAATAATCCTCTCCTGGACATCAAAATGAAAATTCTGAATCCCTAGTCCCCAATCACTCTCTATCACACAGTATTCCTTAAATTTTTTTCATTGAATTTTTTCACAGTGCTGCAGTTGTTTCTTATGTTTCAGTATTTTGTAAATATTTAAGCCCTCAATAAATAGATATATTCAATGAACATGAGTCCTCAATAGGGTATAAAACAACACTGTACTACTCAATTCCTAGCTGCTATAGAAAGTCACAATGGGTTTTATACTTGTAGGTAAGTATCCCTAAATATTTTCATACACACACACACACACATATTTTGCACATCTTGATACCTAAGAAGTGTTTATTGGCTGTGTCTCTAGGTGCCACTTTGGGACATGGAGGCAGTAAATCAGGAGAGATGCAAAAGGCAGGCTTTCTGTGTCATTGTGGGACCAGCTTCTTAAACTAGTTGATCAGTTTCTTAAGCTCCAGGAGGCTATGAGAGGCCCTCAGGAAATGGACTTGATATTACCCCAACATTTGTTAATGCCAGAGAGCTTAACTATCCACGGTGTTTAAGGCAAGAACCAAATTCTAGCCTTGGCCATCTTAGGGGCCCAAGCATGTTATTCCATGAAAACACGTGCCTAGATTAGGGACCAAAAAGAAAACAAGAGGGTTCTTGCTAAAAAACAAACAAACAAACAAAAAACAAAAACAAAAAAACCCACAATTTTCATTTCCATATAATGAGTCAATGCAATCGAGAAAAAAATCTATTGTATTGATAGAGGAAAAAATATGCTGGTGAACTATATTTTATAAGAGAAATGTACTTTCGGAATGGTTGGTTACATCTACAATTTCATAGCTAGAGTTTTCTGGCCAGTTCATTTCCTTTATTTATTTTTTTATTCATGTATTTTTTTAACTTGAACTCACCATATGTATCCAGTTTTCACTATCTCATTAGCCCAAATCCTGTGGTCTCGGCTGCCACTCTTTAGAAGATTCAGCAGGAACAGCACTGCAGCTGCTGTTACAAAACTTCATTCCTTCCTTTCTCTCCTGCTCCAGGTCCCTGACAAACAGGTTGAAAGGAACTTAGCAAGGTAAAGTGCAAAAGCCATTCATTCTCTCGAGCAGTTGATACAAATAAACCCTAGGTCATTGTTATGTTATTGGAACATAAAGCAACAGATAAATGCTGCATTCATACCTCTCTGGAATTGGAAACGTGCCCTAATTAATGCAGACACAACAGCTCTGCAGAGGCAGCCAGACCATAAATGAAGGGGCTGCCTGCCTGATTTCTCAGCTACCAGGTTAGAAGCAACATTTACTGGGTTATGTCTAGCATCTAGGTTAGTGTACAAAGAACATACAATCTTGGAAGACATTTAGTTAATTCTTCTATGTAGGAAAGGAATCCTTCATAGCATTCCTTCTGGTATCTTGTGCTGACTAAAGGCTAGATAAAGCCTGAAGGGTTACAGAGGAGAACCTCCCAACCCCCACCCCAAATCCACACAGGGATAACTCATTCAGCCTGTCATTCCAGAGAGTTATGGGGCAGCAGCCAAGGCCAGCCTAAAACCTTGGCAGAGGGAAGGTAAATGAAACCTGAGCAATGCAGTTTATCTGCACTCTTTCTCCCTAGGTAAATTAGATTTTTGTCTCTCAGTAAATGAACATGTAGTGACATTAGATTGTGATTATAGGTTTGATATTCTGAAAATCTAATGTACAAATGGAAATTAATATCTCTAGACAATTAGCTCAAAATGACCTAAGACATAAAAAATTGTATGTCCCCCTTTGGCAAACTCCTACTTCTCAATGACATTTCTTTTTCTTTTTTCAATTTAAATTTTAGACAAAGGGGTTACAGTTATGTAAGTCAGATAACAAGTACATTTCTTTTTGAACAATGTCACCCCTCCCTCATGGTGAGATACCATGAAATGTGAGCCATGAATGAAAAGGGCAAGGTAAAATAAAAAACACTGAAATAGCTGTGGAAATTCCAAAATTGGCCTTTCAGTAAGAGATGGAAGGTGTATGCTCTCAATTTGAGTCAGGGTGGGTTTTTGGCTGTTTTAGCCAATAAAATGGACTCAAAGTGACTGGTAAGGCTAGATCAGAATAGATCATTTACTTTCTACCTGGATCTCTGGAGATAATTTCTCTGGAAAAAAGCCAGGCATCATGTAAAAGTCCAACCACACACTAAGATTGCCACACTTGAGAGACCATAGGTCAGCAGCCTGTGTTGAGTTCCAAACCTACAGTCAGCATCCATTGCCAGCTGTAGAAATGAAACACCCTGCCCAGCCAAATCTTCAAACAGCTAACTGCTACTACAAACACAAGAAAGTTCCCAAGCCAAAATTACCCTTACTCTCTCTCTCTCTAAGATCATCTAAAACCATCTCTAAAATAAAAGGTGCCTGGTTTACATTGCTTAGCTGAAAGATATTCTCATTACAGGTTACAGGAGGGTCTATTAACTCTCAACATGAAGCATCCTCCATACCAGACACAGCCTAGGAGTGGAGACTTGCACTAGAAAAGCCAGGACAATGACCTCCAGGCAACATTGCCTTCCATATCTTTTGAACTTAATTCTGTTCAGTGTAACTTTCACCCATCTGTCCTAATTCTGCCTTCTGATGCTGCTGAACAAGTCTACTCTCTTCTATGTGACATCAGAAAAGATTATGCAAATATATAGGTCAATAGGAAGAGAAAAGCTTTCTTTGTTCGAAGGTCCTTTGATGCATTAAGACATTAAAGAAGTGTTCCCTCCTGAGATCTCCCTGGGGGTCATAACATTTATACATTCTTTGCATATGTACTTCTGTGCAGAAAAGGAGAAAGTGGCTGTATCTTGAAACTCTTTTTATTACAGATATTTTTTCCCTTAAATATGTTCAAAATGCTTACATTGCAAAAATCAAGAAGGAAATTATGCATCAAAATAAATGGGGGCTGGGTTAGAAATTTAAACGCAAGCACTTCAATTTGTTCATTAAAAATATGAAAGCAAATACTGATGACTATATTTTCTGAATGAAACAGTAGTTAACTTTGTCAGTGTAACTTCAAAGACTGTGGAGGAAAAATGATAGACGTAATTACATATAGGCTCAAATTTTCACATAATAAAAATATATGCAAACGAAGTTAAAAAGCTAATGAGAAACTAGAAAAATATTTCTGGCACATCACTGAAAAAAACAAAAATTTTAACATATATACTTAATGTATTAAATATTTTTATTACAGATAATTATTTAAGTCCAGTTAGTAAGAAAATAACATTCTAATAGCAAATAAATAAATATATGCAAAATAAAGTTTATTATAGAAAAATTGCAAGTAAATAAAGAAATGGAAAAAATAAATCTAGTTTTTCATAATACAATGAAGATTAAGTAATCTTATATCATTGTTTTAGTTCTGTTAAGAACACATTTTTAATTGTTAATAAAGATGGTAACAAAAACTCTGGAAAAGGGCCCACTCTATTTTTTATAAGCTCATAATTATCCCAATATTTATGCTAAATAGTTCAGTAATATAAATCAATACCTTATAACATGATCTATAACCAAATATTCATATTGACTCTACAAAATGGAAATTATAATTAAACATTCCAAGTTTATTCAACAATAGTGTTTACCAGAACAACAAACACTGAGAGAGAGGTAAAAAGGGTGCTGAATATATTTCAATAGAAAAGTAGCTGACTAACAACACGAAGCATGTAGTGGAAGCTCACTTCAGCAATGAACATCTGGTGGTAGAAAATATTTAATAATAAAAATGTTCACAGATATTGTGAATCAAATTTATGTGGGTATGTTATAAAATACAGAGATAGGTTTATATATTCTTAAGACATTCAAATATCTAATATGTTTTATTAGATATGTGTAACTATGTTAAAGTAACTTAAATATATTTTAAGTAAATGTAAACATTGTAAAATATACAATATTTATTTGTATAATCTATATTTATATAGATTTTATATCTATGTGTAGATATTTTGTATGAGATAAATTACCCATAGAGAGAATATTACCTCAACACCATTTTTTATCATTTATCTTTTAAAAATCATCTTTAAGTAATTGTACAAAGAAATTGGCATTAAACAAAGCAGCTTATGAATACAATGCATCATGAGCAATGTCAATCCTTCAGCATTCCCATTCATCCATCCCAACTCACCCCTTTTCTCACTTTTCCTAATTTTGTAGAATATCAAGTGAATTCTTAGCTGCATTCCAGAAGGGGTGAGGTGGGATAAAGGGAAGAAGGTTAGACAAATGGAGTGTTGAGAAGTGGAGAACAATGCAGCCAATTCTGGTTTTTTAATAGAAAAAATAAAACATCCCACCACAATGTGAGTAGTGGCTATCTGCAAATGTGGAAAATGTTGGGCACTTTTATTTTTATCGTTTCTTATGCTTCATAGTTTCTTATGCTTCTACAATGGCCAGTTAATCTTACAAATAAAAACATAGGTCAAATGGACACATGAAGAAATGCTCAACTTCTCTGGCCATGAAAGAAATGCAAATCAAAACAACATTGAGATTCCATTCCAGTTAGAATGGTTATAATCAAGAAATCTAATAACCACAGATGCTGGAGGGGATGTGGCCAGAAAGAATACTACTGCACTGTTGTTGGGAGTGTTAACTTGTTCAACCACTCTGGAAAGCAGTATGGAGGTTCCTCAGAAAACTCCACATAGAGCTCCCCTATGACCCAGCAATCCCACTTCTGGACATTTACACAAATGATTATAAACAAGACCATACTAAAGCTAACAGAACAAATGTTTATCACAGCATTATTCACCATAGCTAAGCTATAGAACCAACCTAGACGCCCCTCAGTAGTTGAATGGATCAAAAAAATTTGGTGTGTGTGTGTGTGTATGTATGTATATGTATATATACATATACATATATATAGTGAAATTCTATGCTTTCATCAGAAAGAATAACACTGTCCCATTTGATAGGAAACGGACAGACTTGGAAAAATTCATATTAAGTGAAGTAAGTCAGACCCAAAGTAATATAGATCCCATGATTTCCCTCATTTACAAAAATTAGTATACATCTAGGATAATTTTACCAGATGAGCAGAAAAGGTCAAAACCTGTGTACATATGACCATGTAAGATGATGTTAAGTGAAATGAACCCCAAGATAGGGTTACAAGAGGTCTTTCTTTGTTGTTGCTGTTTTAAATGTACTTGGTGATTATTTTGTTTCCTTTGTATGCTCTTCCCCCTATGGTATATTCCCTGTTATTGATTTTGGTACCCTGCATCTTATATATACATTTGTCTAATTTGGAGAGGGGAAGAGGAATAACAAAATAGTCAAACAAGGACACAGGATGACCCAATGCAGCCAACAAGACAGTATATTAGAAATGAACTTTACAACTAGGGGGAAGAATGAGGTGTGGGGGGAAGGGACGAGGGATAGTGGCAGAACAAGGGAAGGGATAACAATGCTCAACAAGAAATGTACTTATTGCTTTACTCATGTAACGGTAATACCTCTGTTCAGCATCTTCACAATAAAATAAAATTTAAAAAAATTAGTCCAGATGCTGGTGATTATACCTGTAATCCTAGTACTCAGCAGGCTCAGATCTGCAGATTGTGGTTTGAAGCTAGCCTTGGCAGCAAAGTCTATGAAACCCATCTCTTCAAATAACCACCAGCATGCTAGTAGTGGAGCTCAAATGATAGAGCACCAGCTTTGAGCACAAAAGCTCAGGAACAGCACCCTGGCCCTAACTCCAAGCCCCAGGGCTGGCAAAAAATAAAAGTAAAAAATAAAAACATAGGTATGAATAGATCTAGGCAAAGAGGTGGAACATTGTGCGAAGTCATCTAACTACCCAGAATCGATGTGTAAGCAAAACAAACCACTTTGTGATAAGACATTTATAATAAGGAAGAGGATAGAAAAAAATGAATAGAGCCAAGCTCAAAAGAACAGTGCTACATGGCAGGTATGAGCGGAGCATCATTTTTGGAAGTTGACTAGGCAATGAGGTAGAAAGAACTCTAAGTGCGAGTGGGAGCAGTCTAGGTACAGCGGTGGCTTTGTGGCTGACTTGCCCTGTGACCCAGAGCTAGACTCTTAGCTAGGCTGGGCCTCTATTCTCTCATCTAAAAATAAATGTGTTAGATTAGAGAATATCAAATTCCCATCCATCCTTTCAAACTCATCTGAGGAAATTAGCACATGATTTATATCATAGTAGATTTTCAAGTAGATAACACAATAAGTAGAGTCACCAGCCCAAATATAACATACACAGCACAATATGAATTTATATAAATATTGAACAATTCTCAGTATAACTATATAGAATACAATATTTGTGAGCTATTTATATTTTTATTTTGTTTTAAATTAGTGCAGGATTCTTCTTAGAGGCCATTCCAGCAGTCTGCATTGGGAAATATTTATTCAAAGGAATAAAAATATTCTAGGAGATGTGATGTTTATCTAAATTTCAATGGTAGCCTTTATTCCTCTTTGCTGAACCTGGCAACCATGGCTATAATTCTTAGTTTGTGTAATTAATGTTCAAACAATATTCAAGTAAAAATACATTTACTATGCCCAAATTATCTTAATATCATGTATCCTGTATACAACTGAATGTAAAGCTGTATGAAAATCTGTTCATTAAGCAATAATCATTTGACTCTATCATATCAGGCATTGGGTAAGATTGCCCAGGAAGAACATTGCACAGATTAAAGCTGGGGTAGATATTATAGGATTCATAGCAGAAACTGCGTGCATTTCAAAGCCAAGATTTGAGTGGTCCCCACATCTCTCAGAGCATGAGAAAAAATGTCCAGAGTGCAAAGGATTTTCTGCTCTACTTGAATTTTTGCTCTTCCATTTATTACTATTTGAAACAGAGGTCAGTTGAAGGGTCAACTATGTGTGGTCTCTATTATATATAATTTAAAATTCTTCTTTGCTAGGCACTGGTGGGTCACACTTATAATCCTAACTGCTCAAGAGTCTGAGATCTGAGAATCATGGTTTGAAAGCCTGTCTGGGAAGAAAAGTCCCTGAGACTCTTGTCTCCAATTAACCAGAAAAGGAGCTATGGCTCAAGTGGTAGAGGGATAGCATTGATGAGAAAAAAAACAGGTGTGAATACAATAACTTGAGTTTAAGCCTCACTACTGTTACCAAACCAGCAAGCAAATAAATAAGTAAAAAAATAACACTATTTTTATTAAAATACAAAAGCTTAGCTAGGCTCCAGTGACTCATGCTTGTAATCCTAGCTCTATTCAGGAGGCTGCGATCTGAGAATTGTTGTTCAAAGCCAGCCTGGTCAGGAAAGCTCATGAGGCCCTTATCTCCATCAAAAAGTCAGAAGTAGCAACATGGCTTAAGTGAGTGCCATCCTTTGAGCATAAAAGCTAAGAGACAGCTCCCAGATCCTGAGTTCAAGCCCCAGTGTGGGAACATATACATACATAGAAACAAAACAAATTTCCCTTAGCTCTTATTGATTATACAAAAACAGGACTTACTTTTCCCATGATGAATTATTTGCTGTTCACTGATTTTAAAAAAAGTACCATTTTCAGAATTCATTTATGAGTATGAAATTTTTAGATAAAGGAATGAGGATCTACCAGTAAAACTTTGGAATTCTAACTACCAAGAAGAAAAGACATGTCTTATCTCCCCAAATTCTAAAGTCATTATAAAAGAATATTATAAATGTAAGCAATACACAAATGAGAGTTCAGTCCTTATCTGATGTTTTGTTATTCATATTCTCAGTATAGACTATATATAATAGGCACTTACTGACTCTAATACTTAATGAATTTGGTTTATTAAATGTGTGGCTTTTGTGGAAAAAAAGTATCCAAGTTTTTACAATTTTGAGATTTGGGGCCATAGAACTTTACAGTTATACTTTTATGTTTTATATTCTTTTATGTTTATAATTTAGATCTAACTTTGACATATGAAAAAAACATGTTCCTTTTGTTTCTATGAGCCTGACTTACTTCATTTGTTTACTTAATGTAATTTTTTCCAAGTCTATCCATTTCCCTTCAAATGACATAATATTGTTTTTCCTGAAGGATGAGTAAAATTCTCACACACACACACACACACACACACACACACATCACATCACATTTTCTTAATCTTCTCATCCATTTTAGGATATCTGGGCTATATATCTAGGGTATTTGGGCTAAATAACTTGGCTATTATAAATAGCTCAGCAGTGAACATGGATATGCAGGTGACTTCACTGTTTCCTGACATAATACTCTAGATAGATGCACAGAGTGGTATTAGATCATAAGATAGTTCTACTTCTATGAGGAATCTTCAAACTCCCTTCCACAGTGACATAATAGTTTACATTCCCACAAAGAGTATTATAGGGTTTCCTTTTCCCCTACATCCTGGCTAACATTTATTATTATTATTCATATTTTTGGTGATGGCCATGGTTACCAGGATGAGATAGAATCTCAGTTTTGTTTTGATTTGTATTTCCTTTATGATCAGAGATGTTGAACATTTTCCTCATGCATCTCTTAGCTACTCTTACCTCTGAGAAGTTTCTTTATCCATTTATTAATTGGGTTATTGATTCTTTGGGGGTTTAGTATTTTTGAATTCTTTGTGCTGTGCTGTTTTGTATCTTAGACTTGCCCTGAAGATGGCAGGACTTTCTTGATAAACATTCAGCTTGTTTACAACATCAAGATGCAGCTCAGCTGCCTCTATTCAAGGAAGCATTCCATATCCCCTCACACTAGGCAGGCTCTTTACTAAATTTAGCCTTCAGTGTACTTTCACAGTTGCTTTTTTGGCCTTCCCTGGGGGCTAACTGCTTTTCTATGTTTCCTCCTAGCATCCAAGGGCCAAATTTTGCATCCTTTTGAAAACCTATTAGCTATGTAATCTTGGCCAAGTTATTTAACATTTCTGAGACTGAAGTGACACCTCTAAAAATATGCAAAATTGCTTACCTTTCTAGGTTGTGGTAAGCTATAAACTTTTGCAAAAAATTCTAACACTATGCCTGAACACATTTTCTTACTGGATCTCCTCTGTCTGGCCCATTAGCTCCCTTGGGTCTAAGCTGTGCATTATTCTATGTCCCTTATACAGGTTTTAGCCAAAATTCGTTGACTGAAACAAAACCATCACACTGATGTAGTAAGTAGTAAGTCTCTTACTAGTCTTGCTAAAACGTTTTCCAAATTCATACCTTAAAAAGAAAGACTGCATAGTAGTTGATACTGAAATTATCCTAAAAAAAATATTCTGAGTTGTCATACTTATACCAAGAATAAGAAGGAAAAAGCTGTACAAAGAACCATAGGGTACCTAAAATTGGGTCAGTGCTTGGAGAATGTTTTATTATTGGTGGATTAAAGATAAAGTAGGCCTCTAATTGTAGCTTTAACTTCCATATGTCAATGTCAGCACTACTCAGGGATAAACTTCTAAAATGATAATACTTTGATTTAGTATTAGACTTTTACCATTCAGTGCACTTTGCCACCTATTATTTTCTTTTATCCTCCCAACAAGCCCAAGAGGGAGAGCAATTTTACAGATGAGCAAATAGCAGCACAGCAGGTTAAGTGACCGAGAGAGGGTCACAGAGTGATTTTAATAGCAAAGCTCTGCTCCCAGACAGGCTGCCGACTTCCAGTCCTTTCACTCATTTCCTGGGACCTGGTTGTACCCTTTCTAAACTCACAGGACAGGGTTGTTCAAGAAACTGATACCCACAAAGTATTTGTTCCTGAGTAATCATTAAATTTCTGTAGAAAGAAGGAAGGAAGGAAGGAAGGAAGGAAGGAAGGAAGGAAGGAAGGAGGGAGGGAGGGATGAAGGGAGAGAGGGATGAAGGGAGAGAGGGAAGGAAGGAGATTAGAAAATTATTCAGTAAAAATACCTATTATATGCAGAGAATTACAGTGAGAGATCTATTCATATATGTTAGGGCAGTTGGCTCAATTGCTTTCAGAACTTTATAGTCAGGTCTAGATTTTGGCCCTATGAAGACAACTTTCTGTGAAGCCATGTTTACCAGTCTTGCCTGCTAGCTATAAACCTTGTTGATTTATCATTGATTTTTTTAAAGGCCAAAGTCAAAATTTCTCTGTACACAATGAGGATATTTAAAGATGAGGATGACACCGATAAATAGTATGTTTATTTGAGCAGTACTTTATGGCTTACAAAGAACCTCTAGCAGATGATCTTGTTTTATTTTTTTTTTGAGTCAGGATCTCTTTTAAAAGGTACTAAAGACAATGGAAGTTATTTAAAATACCACATTTTGCACACAATACAGATACACTTTTGATGCAATTTAAAGAAGATAAGAAGGGAAAGTTTCCATATGTTTCATATATAGTAGAACTTCATGGGAAACAATGGATCTATGATTGATAAATGGTATCACTTCCCAGTAACAACAACTTTTGTAAGCAATGTCAGCAAGTAGGATCAATGTTGTTGCATACAAGGGAGAATAATAACAAAAAATGGAAGTGACTCATCTAATGAACAAAGTTATCTAGAGAGAACTAATGAGAACTCTCCTAACTATTGACCTGGAGTTCTTTTTCTGTATCAGAGGGCTCAAGTTATAGGTGAAGATATAAAAAATGTCCCAAGAAATTATTTGACCCCTATAGATATAAGTCAATTCAGAAGAGTAATAGCTTTCCCCTTTTCTGTCACAGGTACTATTTAAAATATTGCTCTGCAAGCCTCTAGAGCATGGAAAACCACCAGGACAAAACTACTTGGCCCAAAGACCTAATTGAAATGCTGATCATGGATGTACATAACCATGTCCTTTGAATTCATAACTACTTAATACTGGGTAAGCAATGGCAGCATTTTCCAAAGGCTAAAAACCTGTTAAAGCAAGTAAGCACTATAAATAAGAGAAATAGCAAGAGGCTGGACATGGGAGCACAAAGAAGATTGTTGTCAAGAAGCCAGAAACAAGGTGGACAGGGTTAGGCAGGTGATTTTGATTCTGCATGAGAGCGAACAATTTGTAGTGAATGATGGAAGGTGTGAACAAAATGAAAAAAGTCAAGGCTACTATTAGACCTCCAAATTGTGGTCTGACTAACGAAAGCTGAAGTTAGGAATAACAGATGAGGAAGGGAAAATAGGGAGGATCCAACATTCACTTTGGGATCTGCTAAGTTTTAGGTATCTATTTTGTATCACATGCAAATTTCTACACGTAAGAGATGAAGTAGGTCTACAGGTCTGAGAAGATGTCTGTGCTAGGCATAAACATCTGAACACTGTGGTCACCAATGGTTTTGAAAGCCATGAGATTGGATGAGATTACCAGGTGAGTGTGTTCAAACAGAGAAGAGGTATAAGGACTTGAGTCTGGATGCTTTATTATTATAAAGCCTGTAACAGTCTCAAGTGGAAGCATCTTGATTCACCCGCTCATACTGCCACCAATCCCTGGAACCAGTGTCTGGATGAAGAAGAGGTCTGATGTGTCAGAAACAACCACTCTGGGGGAAAATATGGGATTAGTCAGATTTAGACCAATCAGGGATCATCTCTGAAGGTGAGAGTCAAGGAAAGGAAGGCTGAATAGAGCATGAATAGAACAGCTGTTGTGAAAAGCACCACAATGCCTACCATACTAACTATGAATCTCTAAGTTCTTCTGTCGTTGCAGTGAGAGTTTGGACATGAACATTAAACATATCTTCACTTAAATGTTGGTGCTATTACCAATCCTATAACATCACACAAGTTACTAGACTTTTTCAACACTGTCTTTATTTGTAAAACTACAATAGTATTTCCCAATACATAAAAAGAGAAAATTGACATAGAGAGTGCTTAACCTAATAATGCTTGATACACAACAAACACACCAAAATATTGATTACTATTATTTTTCTTGACCTGGATTTCCCAAGAGTGTAGCGGAAAACAAGGTCTCATCCATTGTGTGGGTAAGTTATGTAGGAAGTCATTGAAGGGAGCAGGAATGAAGGAAGAACAGAAGGCTAATACCAGGATTGGTCATGACTGCAAGTGAGTGAGGAAAGCTGTCTCTGCACCTTCAAAAAAAGGACATAAAATCACTAATTCTTCCTCCTAACTGATCAAAGATAGAAACCTCCTATACCCATTACATCAACTCTAAATCACCTCCTCACTTTTCTACATTACTAAAGCATTCAGGGAGTGGTTTCTTAAACATTTCCTACAATCTTGCTTTAGATGAAACCCATGGCAAGACTCAAGAGGCTAAGATCAGGCATCGTCAGACCTGGAAAAAGCAGAGTGAGAAAGAAATAGAATTTGTCCCAGCAAAGTGGCTGGGCAAAGGTGGAGCCAAAAGAAGTAAGATGAACTCAAAAGATGTGTGGTAACTGGTGTATCATTATATATGTAGGGCAAAAACTTAGTAGCATAGATTTCTTATCTATGGCTCTTTCTCTGAGATTTTGATCTCCTGATATGGAAGACTAAATTCTTTTCTTTCCATTTCTGTACATCAGTGTTTGGGGCACAGAATACAGTTGATATTTGCTAAGCTAAAATGAACTAATGTGACCTAGAAAATCACTTTGGATATGTGTGTAAGTTCTTCCTTTATACTTTACTTCCTCCTCTGGCAATTCAAAAGCAGAAATTTGTTGTAAAAATAAAATCTTGAACTGCTTTATTTCCTTTGGCTCTATGCCGGAAAAAAAATAACAGAAGAAACAAAACTCTGATTTGTACAAAGAGCAATAAGACTGAAAAAAAGGTTTTTTCTTCTCTAATTGCTTCCCTAGTTGCCTTCCTTAGATTCACAGGAATTAGTGGTTGGAGAAGCACAGCTCAATTGGTTGTACAGAACTGGGCTCCTTTGAGCTTCATTACAGCTTCAGTGAGAAGAGGGCTATGGGCAGAAGTCTCTTTGCTAAACTCCTTGCTGCCCCTGAGTCTCTTACACATGCTAAGGTCAGCCTGATTCTGTCTCTCCTGTGTTGGCTGAGTTATTCTCATGCTCTCATTTTTCACCCTAGTTAAGCAGGTTCCCATTAGTCAGGCTAAGTAAGACTGGATTGCATTTTACCTTTGCTCAATCTGTTCTGCATTTTCCCACATGAGAACATGCTTTTTCATTCTTTTTCACTATCCATGTCAACTATCTGCAAGGGTAGTAGAAAGTAGAAAGTAGAAAAGGTCAGCCTTACACATAGAATACTAAGCCATTATGTACATCGTAGAAATGGAGTGTAAATCCTTCCTCCAATTAATACTTAAACATGCAGTTTTCGTTCTTTATTCCTCTTTAGTAATAATTTCTTCGCAATGCAGATACATGTTTTGAGGAGAATGAGATTTGGCATCTTTGGTCTCTAATGGTAGCACTTGTGGGAAGAGAGAGCAAAAGCTGGAGGTTAGAAGCAAGCATGGCAGCTGGGTACTGGTGGCAGAGTCTGAGAACTAAGGATTGAGATTCAAACTGAGCCTGGACTGAAAACTCTTATCTCAAATTAACTACCAAAACAAAACAAAACCAGAAGTGGAATTGTGGCAAGGGAGAATAATAACAAAGTGGTAGAGTAGTTGAGTGCCAGCCTTGAGCAACAAAGCTAAGGAGAAGTATCCAGACCCTGAGTTTGTACCAAAAAAGGGGGTATATTTGAAAGACTACAGAGGACTATGGATACTAAAACCTTGAACCCAATATTGGGACCAATCATTCCCAAAAATGAGATCATTGAAGACTACAATGCTTTCTGGGACCTCCAAATTGCAAGTAGATATTGTGTTCGATCATAGGCAGCAAAACAAAACCTTGTATCTTCATACAATAACTCTCCTTAGCTTTTATTCTCCCCTATGAAAACTTCAAATTATCTATTCTTATTACCTTTCTCTAAAATGGCATTAACTCTGTTCTAAGTCTATTGCTGTTCATAAAAACAAAGCAACAGTAAGCATAACATTCAAATAAAAAATTCTTCTTGATTTCCAAAGATTTCTGTAAGATTGTACTTCAGAGAAGGAAGTTTAATGTCAACCAAGAGGTCTTTCTATTTCTTTGCTTGTCTTCAGCTTCTCTCTCTTTTTTTAAAAATACCTTCTTCATCCCCAATACCCTTGCTTCTCTTTGTCTTCTTATTTGGAGTTCTTAGAAGAACCATCACCACCTCAAATATTCTCTCCTGAGAGTTTATATCCTGGACCTCATCTCTTTTTTTAATAAGGTTTTTATTGTAAAAATACTATACAAAGGGGTTACAGTTACATGAGCAAGGTTATGAGTACATTTCTTAGCAAACATTATTGTTTCCGCCTTTGTTTTTCCCCTACAATCCCTTCCCTCCCACTTCCACAATTACACCTCCCCTCCACTAAATTGTAAAGTTTGTTCTTCAACATAGTGTCTTGTACATCTCATTGTTACAATGGGTCAACCTGTATCCCTATTTAAACATTTTGTTTTTTTTCCTTCCCCTCCCCAAATTAGACCAAAATCAAATACAGTGAAAACAGGGGTTAAATCGTGAGGGAGGAAGATATAAAGCAACAAAAAAAAATCACATGGTATATTATAAATACATTAGAAATAATAGCAAGAAAGAAAAAACACCGTGTCCCTATCTTGGGGTTCATTTTGCTTAATATCATCTTATCTGGTCATATGTACATAGTTTTTAACTTTTTCTGCTTGTCCTAGACATATACTAGTTATTGCAAATAAGGGAAACCATGGGATCTATGTTTCTTTAGGCCTGGCTTACTCCACTTAATAAAATATTTTCCAAGTCTTTCCAGTTCCTAACAAATGGGGCAATGTCATTCTTTCTGATGGAGGCATAGAATTCCATTGTGTGTGTGTGTGTGTGTGTGTGTGTGTCTGTGTGTGTCTGTGTGTCTGTGTGTCACATTTTCTTGATCCATTCATCTACTGAGGGGCATCTGGGTTGGTTCCATATCTTAGCTATGGTAAATAAGGCTGCAATAAGCATAGTTGTGCTGGTAGCTTTACTATGGTCTTGTTTTTGATCATTTGGGTAAATGCCCAAAAGTGGGTTGCTGGTTCATAGGGGAGCTCTATGTGGAGTCTTTTGAGCAACCTCCATACTGCATTCCAAAGTTCACACTCCTACCAACAATGCAGTAGAGTTCCCTTCTGGCCACATCCTTTCAAGCATCTGCTGTTAGAGTTCGTGATTTTAGCCATTCTAACTGGGGTGAGGCAGAATCTCAATGTGATTTTGATTTGCATTTCTTTTATGGCTAGAAAGGTTGACTATTTCTTCATGTGTCTTTTGGCCATTCTTATTTCCTCTTCAGAGAAGTTTCTCTTCAAGTCTTTGGCCCACTTATTTAGTGGGCAATTGTTTCTTTGAGGATTTGTTGTTGGGGGATTTAGTTTTTTTTTTAATTTCTAAGTATATTTTAGATATGAGGCACTTGTCTTTTGTATGGCTAGTGAAGATCTTCTCCCAATCCTTGGGCTTTCTATTGATCTTGCTAGCTATGTCCTTTGCCATGCAGAAGCTCTGCAGCTTCATGGAATCCCATTTGTCCAAGCTTTCTTTGATTTGTTGTGTTTCTGGGTCTTTATTAAGAAAATTTTGGCCTGTGCCAAGAAGACCTAAGGTATCTCCTATTCCTTCCTGTAATGTTTTCAGGATGTCTGCTTTGACTTCAAGGTCTTTGACCCATTTGGAGTTGATTCTGGTGCAGGGTGATATATAAGAATCTAGCTTTAGTTTTCTACAAGTAGTTAACCAATTTTGCCAGCACCATTTACTGAAGAGGCTATCTTTCTTCCATTCTTTTTTTTTTTTTTTGGCTCTGGGCCTCATTTCTAATTGTGGAAAGCTATACTACCATAATGGTTAAGTACATTTCTGACATTCCGTTAATCATCAGGGCAACAAATACTTCTCAATCACCAGTCTACACAGATTAAAAATACAATATCCTTTTCTAAAAGAGCCCACAGTGAAGGAGCTGCTGTACTCAGATAATGCATGCACCATGGTAAAAAGTTCTCATTCTGTTTTTGCTAATGCCCTGTGTTAGCTGCCTGGAGGTATTAGATGGAAATAATTTTCAAATATCTTCTGGGACAAGTTGGATCTCCATTAGTAAAGATTGCATTTTGCTCTAGGAAGGAGAAAGAACATGTACAAAGCACAGAGAAATTTACAAATGTACAGCTGCCTGGAAAGAGTGAAAATGATGACTGCCTTCTGCCCGGGTTGGAGCTAAAGAACTATGTTGGGACAGGGAGTGCAGAGTAGAATATGACAAGCTGGGCCTGTGAGTACCCAGAGCCAACAAAGGCTTGTAAGCTTGCGGATGACATGACCGTATCTATTTTTAAGAGGATTATTGTGTAGGAAATAGGGAAGGTTAAACACAGCTGGAAAAGACTTGTTCCTGGTATACCAGTTAAAACTCAGCGAGCAAGCAGTGAAAATCAGGGAGAGAGAGCTAAAGCTCTCTTTCTCTTGAGCCAAGGAAATGAGTTGAAAGTTTTCTTCCAATTGTTCAGCCTGGAAGAGAAAAAGAACAGCACCCAAAGCTGTCTTAAAAACAATGCCCTGCTGATCAAAAATATTATAAACATGTACCACCAATTGCTCTCAGATCTGGACTAGTGTTGAGTCTTCAACTTTGACCTAATTGGCTTTACACTTGAGTTTTTAAAGTTTTTTTCCACTTTAATCATCCATACAGCAAATACCTGTTCCCCAACATTTCCAAATCCAGCTGGCTATATTTTAATCATAAACATTTTTCTTACCTAAAAAAGACTGAATTTATTTTAGAGTTGAAAAAACTGATAGCAGATGTTGAAATATTTTAACTTACTTTTTATTTCTTTTTTCTCAAAGACTTTTAAATGGGTTTTAAAACATTTTATGTAGTTTTTTAGTCGCAATATGTGTGTCCTAACATTATTACTTCTCTTCTCTCAATGTGTAATAAAAAAATTAACAACTCCTGTTACTGTTTATTTCCCATCTGCTAGAGATGATATAAAATTTCAGCTATGCTTATAAAATACCTTCCCAACATGTCAAATATAATCTACAATATACTAAACATGATGTTCATTGTATGTATTTTATGCATCACTTCTGGCTAAATAGTGCATTACTATAGCATGAGCCATCCTGTTGAAACTATTATAATTTTACAACATTCTGTATATAGTGGCAGTGAAATTGAATTGCGAAAGAAAGAAAGAAAGAAAGAAAGAAAGAAAGAAAGAAAGAAAGAAAGAAAGAAAGAAAGAAAGGAAGGAAGGAAGAAAGAAAGAAAAAGAAAGGAGAGAGAGATAAATGAGTGTTTAAACTTTTTCCATACTTGACATTGCAAACTGTAGACTATCTTTTGAAAGAACATCAAAACAGTTTGAGCTGAACACCAGTGGTTAACACTTGTAATCCTAGCTACTCAGGAGGCTGAGATCTGAGGATCATGGTTTAAAGCTAGCCCAGGCATGGAAGTGCATGAGACTCTTATCTCCAATTAACCAGCTCAAGAAAAGAGTGGAGCTGTGGATTAAATGGGAGAGCCTTGAGCACAAAGTCTCAGGGACAGCACTCAGACCCTGAGTTCAAGTCCTGGAATGGGCACGCTCAGAGAGAGAGAGAGAGAGACAGACAGAGACAGAGAGAGAGAGAGAGAGAGAGAACAGGCTGATAAGCATGTAACATTAACATATATAGAGTGAAGGTTATGAAATTCAACATAAGAAAGAGATATTATGGTCCATCTATTTAAATATTTTTGATATAGAAGGGTTACTTTTTAATTGAAGGAGGTAAAAGAATATAAATTGCCAATTTAAGTCTCTGTAAATACCCTTGATATAAAGCAAAAGTTGCATAGCCTTCTTTTTTACTTTACCCTATTATCCTTATTATCCTTACTTTAATTCATCCCTGTTGATTAATAATAAGGTCATAAGAAATTAAGGAAAGCTGTCTATTAAACTTCTTGCAGAAGAAGATTGGCACAGATCTACTCTTTAGGGTAGATCCACTTTATATCAGTAAACTTCAGGTAACTTCAATTTAAGCTCAGATTCAAGTACTATGTAATAAGAGTCAGAAATAGGAAATGTTTGCATAACCTCTAACCCATCAGATGTTGCAGACACAGTCTAGTTTTTCCAGACATTTAAAACCATTTGTGAGCAATGAGCATCACACACATACACACACAGAGTCATAGTACTTGTCATGGAAACTCATCTCTTTCTCACGATCTTATTTCTGCTCCATTTACATTGATTCTATAAATGGGTTTATTCAGCTGTCAAAGTTAATAATGATAAGCTAATCAGAAACGTTTGCTCTTATTTTGTGGTTGTTCTCCATTATTTTATAATCATACTCTTTGGGGTTTCTGGCATAGTTCCCTGAAAATAAATTTACTGTGATTAATTCTTGGCTGATAAATTAGTGCTCCCCCAAAAAACTGTTGCTAAGAGACAAGAAAGAGATCCAGAATTCTGAGAATGACACTCATTCTGGATCAACTGGGCATATCCATCCAACTATCAAATATCCCAGAGAGTCAAAGTGTAAGACATGGCCCATGGTCATATCAAGACCCATTCTGGAGACCTGTAAGGCTGGGATTATTTTTACACTAATAGTATTTTCCAAAAGTATAGAATGAAATTTTCCAAAGTCTACCAAGCATAATGCTCTGACAGATGGGATGCAAAAGTATGAAAATCTAGTTGTTTTCTATCATCCCAACCACAAAGAGCTATCTAATCACTTAGAAAACTACCACTTTTGTCACCAATGTTTTCTATTTGGAAATATGGTTATTTTTTCATTTGTAATTTACACGATTATTTTTATCTACATTTTAACAACTGTTTAAGTTTCTGAAACAGTCAATTTTGATCAACAAAATCTATACAATACATACATGGTCACACATGCCTGTAATCTCAGAGCTCAGGAGACAGAGTCAGAAGGAACACATGGTTGAAACCAGCCTAGGATATACTGAGACCCTCTCAAAAAAAAAAGTAAACATATAAACATAACTCTTTTGTAATTTTAAATAATTTATAAAATGTAAAGGAGACTCAAAGCCAAAATTTTGAGACTTAGCTTGCCAAGTGCTTCTTCAATGTTAAGCCCCAAAAGAGAAAAGTGAAAGAAAAGGCCAGTCACAGGGCTCCCTGTGTTGCTCTGCTTCAGAATTATTCATGTTTTTAAGCTTCAATTTCAATGTGTGTTCATTTACTTTTCAATTTTTTTCTATATTACAATTATATTTCCCATTACCATATCCAGATAGAACTAATCATTAATTCTCTACATACAATCAAATAGCATCCCAAGAGGAAGAGTAGAGAAGAGTATTACTACGTATTAAGGCTCAGCTCTATGTCAGGCACCTCACAAATTTCAGGTGATTATGAACTGAGGATGTAGAATCTGGCTGGTTCAGTTTTGTTTTTACTACTTATTAATCATATGGGCTTGAGAAAATTATTTAGCTTTTTTTCTGGGAAAAGGAAAGTACTAGTTATTGAATGCAAGGCTTCACATAATAGGCCAGCACTCTATTGCTGAACTAATGTTCTCCATCCCAGTGTATTTTCTTTCAAGTTTTAGAAAAGATGTTGCTAACTTTGCCTCATCTGGCCTCAAGATCTTGTGATCTTGCTGCCTCTGACTCCTGAATAGTTGTGATTATAGATTTGTGCTACCATACCCAGTTTTGCAGTATAGCTGCTTCTGTCTCCATTGTTGTGAAGAGTTTGTGAGGATTTAAGCATAATAACATTGAATAATGCCAGGTACACAGTAACTATGAGGTTAAATGCTTTAGCTAGCTGTATAATTTTTACAATGCTGAGAAAGAGGAGTGGACTTTTACTCCTTTTATTGAGGAAGGCATTGAGGCTCTAGGAGGTTATACATATACCAAGTTTGTATAAAGTGCAAGAGACAAAGGTGCTGTTTAAATCTAGGGTCACAAAATATAAACACTCTGGCACCAACATATAGCTCTCACACTTGAGCTCACATGAGAACCACGCTACCTCAGTTTCTGGTTCAGCAGGCTTGGAAAAGGGCCACAAATCTGCATTTTGAATGATTTCCCTAAAGTTACTGAGGCTTCTAACCCAGGTACTATACACTGAGAACATCATCCCTAGAGATTATATTCTGTCACCAAAGTACTAATCTTCAGAATACTGTCCTTAAATAGCACTTTGTTATGTCATGAATCATTTGGTAACATAACCTTTTTGGAATATTCCTTTCTGGGATTTTCTCAAGTTCCTGCTATAATGTAGGAACAATCAATAATTATGATGATTGCTATAAATTTAGAACTAACAAAATGATCTTCACAAGATTGCTACACACTTATATAAAAAATAAACTTTGGATTGACTGATAAAAATGTCACTCCTGTGCCTTATTTTCACTCCTTCTTTCAAGTGTGACCTAGACATAGAAATTGAGACTATTGATTGAAAGAATTTAAAGTCTAGTTTTGAAATCAGCAAATGCTATTCCTCAATTGCCTATTTTTTAGAGCAGTATGGCAAAAGGTAGACTATTCATTCATTCATTCATTATTAGGTCTTAAACGTGAATCAAAGGGAAGAAGAGACACTTGTCTATTGAAAAATAGACATGAAAAATCAGTACAGCTGGGAATCAGCCAGAATGTTCTTGGAAGTAAATCAAGAGTAAGAAAATGCAGAAGAACATTTCTGTCCTTTTTCAGGCTATTTAGGTGAGATGTAAGAACTCAATATTATTGATGATAAGGCAATGGCCAATGATGGAACCTGAGAAAAACTGACATTCTGTTGCTTCAAAACTGGAGGAATTACATTTTTTTTGGTCCAGTTGTGAGGCCTGAACTCTGGGCCTGAGCACTGTCCCTCAGCTCTTCAGCTCAAGGCTAGTGCCCTACCACTTGAGCCACAGCGCCACTTCTGGCTTTTTTCTTTTTGCTTATGTGGTGCTGAGGAATCGAACCCAGGGCCTCAGGCATGCAAGGCAAGCGCTCTACCACTGAGCCAACTTCCCAGCCCCAGGAATTACATTTTTTTTGGTCCAGTTGTGAGGCCTGAACTCTGGGCCTGAGCACTGTCCCTCAGCTCTTCAGCTCAAGGCTAGTGCCCTACCACTTGAGCCACAGCGCCACTTCTGGCTTTTTTCTTTTTGCTTATGTGGTACTGAGGAATCGAACCCAGGGCCTCAGGCATGCAAGGCAAGCGCTCTACCACTGAGCCAACTTTCCAGCCCCAGGAATTACATTTTTAATTACCATTCTTAAGCATAGGACCAGGGGAAGAGAACAAAGCCAAAAGAATCAGAATATGATCCATTTGATCAAAAGGCGAGAAATTCCTCTAGAAGCCTTAACTTCTACCTTCTTCCTTCCTATGGTCTTTTTTAATTATATTCCATCTTTTGGTTTTAGTGTTGGTCTCCAAGAAGTTGAGAAGTGAGAAAGCATTTAGACAATTTATTCTTCTAGTAAAGAAATTTTATATTGTAAAAATTTTCTACCAAGAAAAGGACAAAAGAGAATAACTTAGACATATATCAACAGGGGAATACAGTTATAAAACTCAATGCATATTCTATTCACTGGTCAAGATTCATATTATTTATATACTACTTTGTCAAATAGCAATTCCTTTATACAATTACTTAAAAATAAAATAAAATAATAAAAAATTAAGAATAATTGTAAAACTATTAGAAGTATTTTCTGTTCTAACAATATCAGTAAAGAGAAATTTTTTAGAACAGAATAGAAAACTTCATCTGGATTATGTCAGGAATGGAAGTCACACAAATAGAAGTCAGACTTCTAAGCAAATGGAAGTCAGACTTCTAAGCAAGAGATACATTGATTAAAGAAATTGACCATTAAGGCTGTACAAAATATTATCATACTGTCCATCAATATGCTAAACAAGAACATTATACCTGGTCATTAGAATATGCAGGAGGAAAAAGTCAAAATCAAATAAAGCTGGGCACTAATGGCTCTTGCTTATATTCCTAACTACTCACGAGGCTGAGATCTGAGGATCGAAGTTTGAAGCCAGCCTGAACAGAAAAGTTCATGAGACTCTGATCTTCACTTGACCAGCAAAAAGCTAAAAGTGGACCTGCAGTTCAAGAGGCAGAAGGCTAGCTTTGAGCAAAAGAGCCAAACAAAAGAGCAAAGCTCTGAATGTAAGTCTCGGTTTTGACGCGCGCGTGCACACACACACACACACACACACACACACACACAGAGCTAATAATCATCTTTGTTAGACTCAACTCAAGATTTTTATGAACCAAGATTCTTCGTTTCAATGTGACTCTCCCAGGCTAACAATTGTTGATTGGGACATTGAGGATCTTCCACAAGCCAAGCATCATTGTAGGTAACAGTGATTTAAAAAATCAATCAAAATCCCTGCCCACAATGGCTTTAGGCAAGCCTAGTGACTATCGGCCCATATGCTTTATTATTCCTTAGATATACGACTGTTTTCAGCCTATCTAACTAGATATATCTTAGATGAGACTTCTTCAGGTAATTTTCCCACACATGAGAAAGAGTGCTACTGGAATACATCCCCCTAGAAACACACTTCTCCTTCACTTCCTGACTCCTCTGACAAAAGGTGCTATGTACCATAAATTCATAAATCAATCTACAGGGGCAAGCTAAGCAAGAGAGCTGCCATTCAACTGATATAATAAACCGCCAGGAACAAGCTTCAATGCTCAGCTGTTGGAGTAGTCAGCAAAATCCACAGATTTAATTACACCCTAGTAATTGCAGAAAAGATCATCCATTATTCTAACTACTCTGAAAGAAAAGAGCCTATATGCTGAAATGACTCTGTAGTAGAATAAATGGAGATCTATTCATTAGGACCATGAAATAAGATGGAAATCTGTTTTCTTTGCAGAGCAATGTGATTACCATCACCAGTAATGTTATTATCAGAGGGAAAGCATATTGTCTCTAAGGATACACACATTTTCCTTTTTGCCTTGGACTTCAGTTTCTTACTGGGTATAATCATCAAAAGTAAGACCTGATAACTTGGAATCATTCCAA
This sequence comes from Dipodomys ordii, assembly GCF_000151885.1. Lineage (NCBI taxonomy): Eukaryota > Metazoa > Chordata > Mammalia > Rodentia > Heteromyidae > Dipodomys > Dipodomys ordii. Next base: position 3,776,507 of record NW_012267300.1, read on the forward strand.
CACTTCCACTCCAGAGTCCAGATGTAGTACAATTTCTAAAAACAAAACAAAAAGATTCAAACCCCAACAATGTATATTCACTTCTTCCCACCAACACTGGAAGCCTCTTGGCTTTAAATTTAAAAAAAAAAAAAACCCTTTAGTTATTTTCAGAGTATGCAGATTAAAAGACTAAGGCATTTTCTTACAAAAGATTGATTTAAATTGGAAATGAAACCTGATACTGAGGACTTACAGAGGCTAAAAAATAGAAATAAGGTCTTAGCAGGAGAAGGCATAGGTATTTGACAATTTCACAATTTAAAAGGAGGATTTGGAGAACGGATTATAAAGCAACAGTGAGTGGTTTAAAGAGAAAAAAGAATAAGGTGATATATGAAAAATCCCAAAGCTTGTATTTTATATCAGTTTAACTAGGGATTCTATATATTTGTGAACACTGAAATGATAATGTAGCAGAATGTATTTTATATCAGTTTAACTAGGGATTCTGTATATTTGTGAACACTGAAATGATAATGAAGCAGAATGGGATGGAAGAACAGTAGCTACGATTTAAATTTCTAAAAACACTTTGCTTAATAGAAATGTGTCAGTTGATTGGGTAAAGAGGGAGGAGGAGCGAAGCAATTAAAGACCTTAAGAACAATTAATGGCCTTGTTTAAAAGTTGGATCTTACGCATGCATGGATTTTCCATGGCTTTGTTCTTCATAGTCGTAAGACTAATTCTTTCTTCTTTTAAGGAAAATAAAGCAAGAAAGCCAGTAAGCTCTCTACCCCTACTCCTTTGAAAATCTAAAGATATCATAAAATTCTTTGGTTAATTTAGAACATATCTTCTTATGTTTTCCTGTTAGTTCATTGACAAACTTCCAGTGGGAGAAATAAATTTAATCAGTTTCATCTGACCTCTCATGATGAATAATTAGCTCCTTAATATCAATTTTTTATCCAGATATTTCAGTATTCAGAAAATTTGTGAGTTCCTTATTATAATTACTTCAAACAGTTGACTATCATTTTAATTTTCTCATGGATCAAAGCACCTGAAATAAAGAATTTCCATGGTTGATTGAATAATTCTTGGGAACTTAAAGCATCAGGTCATAGATGAGCCCTAATCAATGCATTTTACTGACTCTTTAATACATTTCACCCTCCATAAAGTTTCACTAGAGATAAGACTACTGGACTCAATTTAGTTTTATTATCAATAAGTTATGGCTGATGCATCGAATTTCTTCTTTAAAAGAATTACTAGATGGGATAGCCTCAGGAAAGAATAATGAACATAAACATGGAAGCCAAGATGTTAGCAAGAGATGTAATGAGGGCAGTTAGCATGGCCTTAACAAACGATTGGGAGGTTTAGATGTGAAAACTTCAGATGAGAAACTAAAATTTTTGCATATCCATACCTAAATGATAACAAACAATGGAAGTAAAAAAAAATTCTCCCTTTGCTTTGGGTGATTTCCTGTGGTTTTCAACATGTGGGACACTGATTTAGAAGGTAACAAGCTTTCAGAGAATAAAAAGCTTGGGATAGATAATGAGCATGTAAGATATTACAATCAAAGTTCAAGGTGTTGTTAGGCTGGATTTAAAATTTGGGATTGGGGTTAGGAAGGTGGCTCAGTGATAGAGTGCTTGTCTTGCATGCATGAGGCCCTGGGTTCGATTCCTAGCACCACATAAGCAAAAAGAAAAAAGTCGGAAGTGGCACTGTGGCTCAAGTGGTAGAGCTAGTCTTAAGCTGAAGAGCTGAAGGACAGCGCCCAGGCCCAGAGTTCAGGCCCACAACCAGACACCCCCCCAAAAAAACAAACAAACAAAAAACGGGATTAATGAATTGAAAATTAAGGGAGATAAAAATGAATTAATGATATCCCCAGTACCACTACATATAAAAAATATTTTATGGATTTTAATTGACCACACACTGAGTTTGGTCAAGAAAGAAATGGTCCCTTTTATTCACAAAAATGTGAGCCTACAATACATTTACAGAACTATAAAGTCTAGAATGAAGAAAGTTATGTCTATTTTAAGATAATTTCAAAAAGCATTAAATTTTTGTTTTGGATTTTGCACTTGAGACAGACTTTTTGGTAAATAGGAAATAACTCAGTAAGATGAATGAGTTAAAATGGGCCTTAAAACCACACTAACTAGGAAACACAGAAAGATTTAAGACATTCTAATTCAAGGAGAATAAGATTACTATATTCTAATATTTCGATGCAGGTTCTAGACTTTTACTCCAAAGAGTAAAATTTTCAGAGCTATTGAGAAGAATATAAAAGAAATTTTAGTTAATATGAAAATCATCTTATAGTCAAAAGTATACAAGAAAAATTAAATAGGTTAGCCCAGTGCAGGTTTTCATTCACATGGAAATCTTTGCAGAACTTGGATTTGAACTATATAGGGCCTTGAGCTTGCTTAGCTAGTCTTCTACCACTTGAACTAGGCCTCCAGTTCTGCTTTTTTGATGATTATTTGGGATATGAAGTCTAGCATCTTTTTTCCCCCATTCCTGGGGATTAAACTCAGGGGCTGGCACTGTCCCTGAGCTTCTTTTGCTCAAGGTTAGCACTCTACCACTTGAGCCACAGTGCTATTTCCGACCTTTTCTAGCATTCTTTTTTGCTCAATTTGGCCATGAATCATGATCCTCAAGATATTGGCATCCTCAGTATTTAGGATTAGTGGTGTAAAAAATTTATATATTCCATGTCATTGGACTGTATAAGCAAAAACAGCACAATAAAATCTTCAAACATATGAAAGATTACTCTTCTGAGGTAGATAAGCAAATGTGGAGAGACTGAAGTTTAATTTTTTTCCTTTCTAATTTTCCCAAAACATTTATTTTCTCTCTACCTCTATTCTTTCTGCCTGTGTGTAATAAAGGTAATTCTATTTGCCATCTCAGGCCAGATGGGAAAGTCTATAATGAGTTTGGAGCCTGGAGTATTCTTCACTATAAATTCTCCCATGTGTTTCCATTGCTGTTTTAAAGAAAGAAATGCAAAGTTTTCTGCCTGAATCCAAACGGAGGTCAAAGTTTGGGAGAGTGCCCTCAAATTACTTTGTTTTCTTTTCCCAAAATACAAGTGGTATGTGATTTGGGCCCATCAGTCTCCTTGAAGGGGCAAATAGCAATACAACTGCTGGATGTTCCCAAGGCTTTACATGAATTGTGTTCTGCTAACCTAGGAACTTCCAGGTTCTACTTAAACACATTGGCCTGGTACCAGCTCATCCATCATGCCAGCCTCTAAATGCACAAAGGCCAACTTGCCAAGACAGAGACAACAGAAGGCAACAACGACAGGATTAAGACCCATTCCAAATTATACTTCCAACACATTTCACTTATTAACTCAATTTTTAACAGTATTTTTCTTGGATCAAATATTTATGTTTTCATACCCTTTCAATTCTCACACCCATTTGCCCAAAAAAGTCTATTTAATTTTTTTAAAGCCAAGGAAAAGAATATCTGACAGCACAAAAATCCCTAGGACTCAAATATAAGAGAAAAGAAGACAGTGGAAAAAGTCACAAGGAAAACGTGATGTCCACAAAATGCTGAAGTTTTAACTTCAAAATATCTGCCTTCACAATTAAACATCATAATACTTATGAATATGAGAAAAACCTCTATTTGTAACATCTCAGTTACTTTTGTTGAAAGGATTGGGTATTCTTAAGAAGTTTTATTTTTTCCTTTTTTCTGTTTGTTTAAATAAAAAAATAAAGCATTCTGCTAAGATAGAAGGAATGTCAATGAATATAGGGTTACTTGTATGGTTAGATCTACTGACTGAAAATACTCAATTTCTAGAAGATAGCAATGGCTGATACACTGAATTAATTTTGTAAAATGTGATAAGGTTCTGAAAAGAATAATCATAATGTATAATCATATGGGTAGGCTGTCAGAATACAATGAAAATAAATACCACACTTCTTCAAAGATATACAAATTATGCATTTGAGTGAAATTCTTAAATAGCCCCATAATGTACCTGCCAGCAGAGATAACTCATAGCAAGCATTTTCTGTGTGACTAAGGGGTTATAATTCTAGTTGAATGGTATCATGGATTTGGGGTATAAATAACTGCTATTTTCTCCACATTCAACTTTTATTTATTGCCCCCATATTGGTGGTCATGGGGTTTGAACTTTGGGCTAGGCACTGTCCCTCAGCTCTTCAGCTCAAGGCGAACACTCTACCGCTTGAGCCACACACAGTGCCACTTTTGGTTTTCAGGTGGTTTATTGGAGAAAAGACTCTCACAGACTTTTCTGACAAAGCTGGCTTTGAACCAGAATCCTCAGATCTCAGCTTCCTGAGTAGCTACAATTACAGGCATGAGCCACAGACACCCAGCTCATACTTATTTTAATTTGAACAAAAGGGATAACTGATTCATGTTCTGTACCTAATTTTCAATCAAATGTTCAAAAAGTCCTCACAGCTTTGTTGGCCTTTTAAAGTGGAAGTGCTTGAGAAGCAAACGAATCAAGAAGGTTGTAAAGCCATGTCTCTCATGAAGAAAGGAGGAACATGAGTTCCCAAGTTGACTCTTAATGCTAAGGAACACGTTTATTTTTCCATATCAAGTTATGTGGTATCTAGAGCCAGTTTGGTATCACCATCTGGAGAGAAATAAAAAACCAATCTTCCAAAAACTTGTGATATGCAATACTAGGTAGATCAAATATCTAAATGCCTAAGGTAATTCAACTTGATTTCATTTGCATCATTGGTAGACTAGAGGAAGAACATAACATAGGACTAGGGATTAGCAGATAGTTCCTGCTAAGTAAGAGGAAATAATTTAGGCTTTGTATGCCATACATTCTCAAGGCCATTCAGTCTGTTATAATTACCCAAGATTGTCATTAAAATACACATTGTATAAAGGAAAAGATGGCTTGTGTTTATAAAACTTTATTGCATAGGCTCTAGTTTGCCAGCCCCTAGTGTAGAGAATCAAAGTAGCTATATCAAATGTTTAGAATTAAAGGAAAGCAAAAATTAGGAATCCATGGAACATTCCTCAATACAATAAAGGCTGTATATGACAAACCTACAGCCAGCATTATACTTAATAGTGAAAAACTAAAGCCATTTCCTCTTAACTCAGGAACAAGACAAGGATGCCCACTCTCTCCACTTCTCTTCAATCTAGTATTAGAATGCCTAGCTACAGCAATAAGACAAGATGCAAACATAAAAGGAATCCAAATAGGGAAAGAAGAAGTAAAACTTTCCCTCTTTGCAGATGACATGATCTTGTATTTAAAGAATCCCATAGACTCCACTCCCAAATTACTCACGCTGATTCAAAACTTTGGCAAAGTAACCCTCAAAAATCAATGGCTTTTCTGCATGCCAACAATGAGAAAAGTGTGGCTGAAATTAGGAAAGCAACTCTATTCATAATAGCCCCACAAAAAATAAAATACCAAAGAAGTGAAGGACCTCTATGAGGAAAACTTTAAAAACCTGAAAAAGGAAATGCAAACAGAACTTACAAAGTGGCAAAAACTCCCATGCTCCTGGATTGGAAAGATCAACATCATGAAAATGGCAATACTTCCCAAGGCTATCAACAAATTCAATGTGATACCTATAAATATTCCAACCTCATTCTTCAAGGAAATAGAAGAGGCAATCCAAAAATTCATATGGAACAATAAAAGACCCCAAATTGCAAAAACGATCCTCAA